>NC_056746.1:1048661355-1048828855 GCF_019279795.1 Protopterus annectens | reverse complement strand
GTGGGAGTCCACAACATCACTGGAATGATAGCAGGAATGTCAGTACTAAATAATGATAAACCATACCTATCAACCTTTTACTACATGACATCTGGACAAAGCCTGGTATATAGGTGGAGGACAGAGGTTGAAACACATGGTCCTATTTGAAATATTGCTGTTATACACTGTGAAAGTTGCTGGTGTTACAGTATTGGTTGCAACATACATTTACTCAGGAATATGAAGTCAGAAACACAAATGGATGTTGCCATGTACTGATAGCAATCAATGGAGAGAATGACACTGATATGTCAGAGACAAGACCTGTGTGGGGAACAGACAAAACAAAACAGCCAATCCTCTGGCCATCATGTGGATAGGCCCACAGTTGAGAGCTATGCAGACAGACTGCATTCCATGCAAAACTAGCATGTACACACAAACCCTGTAAAACTAGCAGTATTCAATGCATATAACGGCAATACTCACACACCGTCCCTAGGTCTGGAACCTTATACAAACATGCAGTTGGCCTGTGTCCACATGTCCTGTTGTAAGAGGTATTCCTACCTTCTGTCTGTAACACTGCTGCCCTCAAACATGAAGGATGTCTTCCATACAGGAAAGGTACAGGGGCAATGCCCACATGATGTAGTTATTCATAGTAGTGAGTTGCTATGACATTGGCTATTGGAAGTCCTAAACAGCTGCCTGCATGCAATTAGCAAGTGGGGAACAGCAATTGGTGCAGAGGCCATCACCTGAACATGAGAATCACCTACAAAAGCCATGCTTCAACCTACTCAAACAAGCTCAATCCCAGTAGTGGTGAGAGAGAGAGACAGACAGACAGACAGAGACAGAGAGGCAGATAAAGAGAAAGAGACACACCAAAAAACAAAAACATAAAACCTCGAAATAAGAAACAAGAAGGCATCCTGTACACAGAAGGAACCTGAAGATAAACTAGGTATGTGAAACGTATGCTTGTAATTCAATGTAGTACTTGGTCTGTAATAATGGGATAGATGATTATGAAAGATGTATATGTGCCATCAATACTTGCTGTAATGATGTCCTGCTGAACAAAAGCTATGGACATAGCATCTGGCTCTGTCTGTAGTGGGCCATACCTGTCAATTGTGCAGATCTGCACATAATGTTAAGATTTAGCCATCATAGTGTTTGTTCTGTTCCTCCAAACATCTGTATTAGTCTGGCAAATAGCTGAAGGTGGAACTAATGAAGTCATGACAGTCACATGAGTTTCTGACCCCACAACCTTCAGAACAGTCATGGTAATGTGAAATGTATCATGCACAAACTTCATAGGTTTGTAATAGGCATATCTACAATCTGTCCCTATATACCCCCCCCTAATGTTAGGCTTTGTCTACAAGTGATGCTCTAAGAGGTGGATAGGTTGGGTCACAGCTGAGGAGCCTGACACACCCTGGGAAAGGACAGATCACATATGGCAACCACTAGAGTGTCTGTCAAACAGTCATGTCTGCACCACTGCTAGGCCCATTAATTGGATGTTGCCCATATCCATATGTTACCTGTAAATAGGAGTATTATACATGTTTGCATTGTAAATCTGTGATACCTATATAGGGCATGAGCATAGTAAAGCACTGTTGCAGATGTGTGTGTTAAACTGCATGTGATATATTGTATTAATGACATTCAACTTTACAGTGTTCTTCTGGACAAACTTCACAGTTATGACAGATATCTGTAGTCACTTACACATATACCTGTGTTATGGCAGCTATATTGATACGTTATCAAAAATGACTTCCCTGTTTTGTCACCCAGTGAGGTGGACCAATGACCAGAAGTCCTGGTATAACAGGTTGAGACGTATGATTGAGCTGCAAGACTGTAAATACAGTGTGCCATAATGACAGAAAACACAAATGTGTACCATGTATCCCCTGAGCATATGTATGTATGCATATGTTCAGCTGAAAGGCACAGAAGTAATAACATGGGTCACAAGCAGTCCGGAAAATAGGATGTGCATGTTGCACATGTGTGTAATATCACTGTCACTGCATACAACAAAATAAAATGTGTACTCCTACTGATTGTTGCATTGCCATGACACTGATATGAGTACTACAGTAGGCATGCTTATCACATAGTAATCAGAGAAGTGTACAACTGTGTTATGACCCACTGTCCATGCCTACCACTAACAGCTATATCAACACCCATATACAATGGCTATCAAAGTGTACACACCCCTGTTGGAATGCCAGGTCTGTGTGCTGTATGCCAATGAGACCACAGAAAGTCATGTCAAAACATTTCTCACCTCAAATGTGACCCATAACCTGTACAATTCTTTTGAAAAAGAAACAAATCTGTTTCATGGAAGGTGAGCAACCATTGCCAAGTGAAGATGTAATATGAAGTTAGAGTACAAACCAAGACAAACGGATACTGTAATCATCTCAGCAGGTGTTTACACAATATATCAGTGTAAGGGTGTGCACACACATTCAACTGGCTTACTGTACTGAGTATTAATTCCCATATGTTTCCACTGGACAGGTTGTTATGCTCCCTAGTGAAATGAACAGGCTATAGTACACATCACAGGTGGGGATTGTGTTGACGTGCTTTTGTGGGGTCATGTTCCAATTGCACAAGCACCATGCATTGTAACAGGGGTGTGTACACTTCATATCCACTGTAGTTATATGGAATCAGCAGTATCTTACCTGTACAACCATCCTCCACCAATGATAGGGTAATCCCCCTTGATGGACAGCACCAAGACACAAAGCACATAATAGGTTGCTATAGTGGCTGTACAGGGACACATAGGTGCAGACCACAATTTGGAAGCAAGGGCACCTCTATCTGAGCAAGCATGTAGGTTAACAGATGACTTCCTGTAAGGCTGACTATGACTAGAAATCAGACATATCTGAACCACCAAGGCCAATTGCAACCATATCTACACATATGTATGCAGTCTCAGAGCCAGTAACACATGTCAACCTGTACTGGGGAAATCACACCTCATACACACATGCCATGGATACAAGCAACCTGCATCAGACAGGATAGGTGGGAACAGTGGCACCCTGTCCACAACATTAGTACAGGAGGATATGCACATCACCCACACTCCTGCCCGCATCAATGGTGAGCATGGACATAATGGCGACTGATAGCGCCAACAGCAAGTCTCCATGGGCCATGAGAACATCACAGTTTGCCTCCTACATGAACACAAGCATATGCTCACAGTTACATCAAACACTACAGTCAAACACACACTTGCCACCATCCACACACCATCCACATGGAAGATGGTCACTGTCGTCCCTCTACACAGAAATGAATGGTGAATAGTGGATTATGCCATTAAGTGTCCAACATTGGGGAAACTGGACAGGTCAGGGCCAGGAGTGTAATGCAAGATGTCAAAACCATAATAGCTTACAGTGTTACAGTATAGTCAGGATTATTTGCAAGCAATATCCACTGTTGATGTGCACGTGGACAACCGTATGAGGTCCTGTGACCTTCTTTCCTGTTTATGTCTTCTAGGTACAATGTCCTGGGAATGTCTGCCCACATTCACAAACCTGGAAAATGATGCAATCATCCAGTATGTCATCATGCATCATGCCATCCTTTTTGGACGCATGGCCCAGGATCTGCAGAAGAGGACCACCCTGTGGAATAAGCTCATCCACTGGGTAAATAATGTTGACCTGCACAACCATAATTATGAGCAGGTGTGGCATAGATGCACTGATCTGATCCACTATGCCCATCAGCGTGCTGCTGCAGTTAGGCGGGGTCAGCTAGCCACAGATGGGGGGGGTCATACAATCCAGCCCCCACGGACACATGCTGAGGAGCTCTTTGCCAGCCTTGGTGCACCTGCCAGCCAAGCCAGCAGGCTAAAGACAACTTTGTGGAGGTTGGTGCCACCCACACAATGGACGAGGGGCATCCAGTTAAGGCCCCAGGGAACATTACTAAACCACTGTTGCTTATCCATTTTCATCTGTAAAGTATCTACATGCATATGTTAGATAAGATAGTCTGTTGCTGCAGTGTAGTAATGAACAGATGTGCATAATCTCTAGTATTGTGAGTTTGTACTGTCAATGTGCTGAAATGCTGCTATCACCCTGTACCATTGCCACAGGTGTGGCTACTGACATTACTTCTGTCTCACAACTATTTAGGTCCATCTGGTATACAACTAGGGCAGCTGGTGAGTATGGAGTTGTTTTGTTCAGGTTTGCCAATACACTGCCCATGTTATGGCCATGCTATTTGCCATGCACACATTTAATACACCTACCCATAATGCATGCTGTACATGTTCACTTATTGTTGGTGTTAACTGCATTGCATCACAGTGGTCACCATGGTGGCATATCTGAAGGGCATGTAAGTGTCCTGCAGTAAACCTAACAACCTGTCAGTGCAAGATGTGTGGACAGAGATGAACACAATGATGGGACAAATGGCCTACAGTAGGGGCATGTCTGAAACATTACCCTTGTACAGTGGCTACAACAGTGTATATACCACTGTTACAATGGCAACTGTTCCTGATATAAACAATGGCAAATCACAATACTACATTCCACAGCTTTTATGACTTGTAATGTGATCCTAATATGAGCAATAAATGTGTAATATGGAATCCTATGTTAGGACAACAAATATGGGGAATACATACCTTAACAAACACTGGAAGCATATGTGTGCACACACTTCAAATAAGATATTGTGGAAGCAGCTTGTGATGTACTGATAGCATTCACTCTTCTTGAGTACACAACTTCCATCAAGTACAGGACCTCAGTGTCACACCAATCATGGTCTACTGTCCAAGAAGTATGTCCATGATATTTGCCCACTCACCTGCAGCAGAAGCAGGCGTGGCTGCACACATCTTACAAACCATGAAATGGATCCCATATCCGAAAGGTAGCACTCAGGAGTGGGAAAGGTAGCCTTACCTCACCATTGCATATACCATGACAAACAGTGCAGACGGTCAAGTATGTGTGTATGATGTATGGGATAACATTGATGTAGAAAATAAAAAAATGCCCATCCAAAACAGATGAGAAAACATGCTGCAAAGTGGTCATGGAGGCTGCCCAGAAACATGCAGCAACACTGAGGGACTTGTAGGAATGTCTAGAAAGTACTGCCTGTGCAGTACCTGTGTCGACAATTGCTTGGATTCTGCATAAGTGTGGCCTATGTGTTGGGTAATCAGACGGAAGAGTTGTCCCACATGATACATCATCCAGGGCTCTCTACGGCTAGCATAAGCATAACATCAGGTCTCCCAAAGGCATGTGTTGCAATGTGTAATGGTGTCATGAGACCAAGGCTCAAACCTACAGACAGTATTCATAAAGATACATGTGGTGCACAAGCAGCACCTCACCCCACCTCAGGGCCACCATCCCCAATATTTAGCTTGCTGGTGCCAGTGTACACCTTTAGGTTTGCTGTTCAGTAGCTGGAACTAGGCTGGTACACATGGTGTTTGGAATTTGGAACACTGCAAAATAACACTCATGTGGCCCATAGTTGTCAAGCATCTGCAATAAGGATGAGGATGGGGAGGGGTGTTGGCTTGAAACACAACAGTAAACTGAAGCAGACATCCAAACTTGCTAAGAATGGCTGTAACTGAACACAGTGAAGGTTATGAATTGTGCCAGACATAACCCTGACTCTACAGCAATAGTGAAGCCACTGTGTGACCTCCAAGGACTGTGCACATGAGCTGACCTTGCAATCTGTCAGAGTTGAGGGACATTTGTAGGGCAGAGTGACCAAATAATGGCAAGTGAAGATGGGACATGCTACTATAACCCTTCCAGGAATAGTAACTGCTGTAGTTCAGTTAACAGGTGCTTCAACAAACCATTGTGTTAAGGGTATGCACACTTATGAAAACCACATATTGTATGCATTTCATTCAGCATCTACACAACTAACACATTTGTTTGATACTACATTGGATTGCACAGGTCATAAGTCGCATGTCAGGTGTGTGTAATGTTAACAAATGCAGTACTGGGGCCCCAGTGCATATCATAGAAGAGGCTGGCATGTCAGCAAGGGTGTGTACACTTCTCATATCCACATTAAGCTTTGAAGGTTGTCAGTGTAATTGGATTTTATTGCACATACATGCACTGCTGATGATGAGCTCTGTAAATCAAAGGACAGGCATTAGTTACTGACATCAGTCTTCATATCATCCCAGGTATGTGTCAGACAAACACAGAGGGGCTGTGAGCAGCAGAGAAAATATAACTGCCACACATATACACATTCATTAATGGTGTGTACACTTGTGAGGTATGGTGCACAGTACATGCCAGTGTGCTATACAGGTGCACAGCAATACTGTGTACATGGGTGCAGTGTGTTCCAGGGGAAGGGGCATCATCTACTAACATAACTTATGCATCACAGAGATGTATAATGTTGGTAACAAAGATTGAGTATGGCTGCAATGCATGTTGTTGAGTGTCATATGTCATGCATGTTGACTGTTGGGTAATGAAAGGTCTGTGTAATATCTTTGTGCCACCTCACCTATAAGTGTGTGTGTGTGTGTGTGTGTGTGTGTGTGTGTGTGTGTGTGTGTGTGTGTGTGTGTGTGTGTGTGTGTGTGTGTGTGTAGAAGTAAACCATAACATACAGGTCTTAATTTACATTTCTTGTCTGCCCCTCACAGGTGACAAGGAGGGTCAGAGTCCCTCCTGCAGGCAGACTGATGTCAGTGTCCATACAGACTCTGATAATGATGATAGGCATAATGAGGCACAGGCAGGGTTGTCAGGGGTTGAATCTGTGCCATTGGTTAACATCCCACTTTTATCACCCATCCTCGCACACAGTCACAATGCCCATACATATCCCATCACCAGTGGCCATAGATGAGGGACAGTTGGCAGGTGGTGGCATGGGACAGGAAAGTGTGGTGACTATGGCAAGTGTGTCTGTACACAGCAGCCATAGCTGGATGACCAGCAAGGCATCACACAGGCAGATGTACAGGGGCAATCATAGGAGGGCTGCTGGCCATCATGCCCTGGCAGAAGTGCCACAACAGGTATCACCAGATTCATGTTTCAGGCTGTCATGGAGGCACAGACATGTATAGAACGTTACACCAGAGATAGTCTGAGGCTCCAGAGGGCTACTCTTCCTGCTGCACGTGACGACATCTGAGATCTCGCAGGTGCCCACCATTATTTTGCAGAGGTCATGGATAGACGGTTGGGTGAGATGGTGGGAATCATCGACCATGTGGTGTCTGTGGTAGACCATGTGATGGGAGTAGGGCATCGGTCACATGGACGTAGGTCAGCAACACCAACAGGTGGAGGTCTCTGTGGATGTGCAACAGCTCACAGCTGCTCCCTTAGTGGCTGTACCAGCAACAGCACTGCAGGGGGAGTGCTGTCCACACCACAACACAGCAGGCCATATGCATGTGGTCTTGGTCAGTCCCAAGAGAGATGCAGATCCAGCCAAGTGTCATCATCAGGGGAGAGTACCATACCTGGGCTTCTGCCTGGTAATGCCCATGGAACCCCTGGCAGGCACAGTTCTCATGTCTGTGGCTGGACACAGTGAACTGTACACCCTGCCATGGTATGCTTATCAGCTGTCCAACAAACTCCTGTATAGGGTAGCCACATGGCAGAAATGTGTGCATACATAAACACACACATCACCAACACAGCTAGGGCACCTCCATAGATACACACACCATATCTTCACAGCCCATGTAATAAAGAACCCCCTAACCCACACACATGATGTCAACCAAACAACTCAGCCCAGGCTTCTGGCAAACCCACAACACACCCTGTGCATATGATGATACCTGTGACACATCCCTGTCATCCATACTATTGATGTGTGGACATGCTAATATGGTTCTGATGCACAGGGTGTATGCACAAAGGTTTAGCAACGTAATGCTGTTTAACATGTTTTTCAGCTGGAATGATGAATGCTTACATGTCTCGGTGTGTAGCTATCCAGCCATGATGCACTATAGTTGTCATTAACACTGACTGATTGCGGTCTCCATAATGTATTCTGTTTGTGTTCTATGTGTCTATGTGTCAGCAGGATGTTGGTCTGCTGTCCTTTCTTACAAGGGGTGTGGCACTGCGGTGACACATTGACAGTGTCATATACTGGGTACAGATTATCACAGGTAACAGGTCTGTTTAACAGTTACTGCATTTGCCACATTACTGATCAGTCTGAGGGGTGTATACAGGTGAGTGCATGATGGCTGATGTAAGCAGCTTTTCTACAGTGGACAATGGTGGGTACTGGGTGGCACACACCAAATGTTTGTGAATACACACACACACACACACACACACACACACACAGGCTCTGATGTTGATGCAATACACAGAGAATACTGTTCACATGGATGTACTTCATTTTGCAGTGAACACATTTTGGCCAATGTAATTCCACCAAGACAAAGTTGCCAAAACATCACATTAGTAAATAATCAGTCAGCCAGTTTAATGTCATTGACAATGGTACTGGCAGGGTATATGTCCTCTTCCCCAATGTTGTGCAGTCCTGGAGTTGGTAAACATAGGTGTGCTGGTGTGGGTGGCACAGCCCCCCACTTTGGAGGGTGTGGGGTGGCATAGAAACAACTACTTAACCTGTTAACATAAACTGTACAGTATAACGGCACACTAAGCAGGGGGATACGCACAATAATAACCTCAATGTGGGTGGCTGTGCCCACATCAACCACACCCATGTATATATACCAACTCCAGTATCGCTGTACAGCTGTGCATTGGGGAAGAGGGCATTTACACATCCACTACTAGTTTTGATTGAATGTACTTCCACTAGATGATTGCTTTGAAATGCTACCTTTTGCCAGTTAGTTCTCAGACAAATGATCTCCTGGGACATATATTTTCTGCAAACTGAAGTAGATCCCTTCACATACACACACACTTACTTAGCAACACTGAGAGTAGAAGCCCTACCTAGGTACTTATTGCTACTAATGTCTTTGGCCTTAACAGCACACACCACAGAGCTTTTAGGGTGAGGTTTGTCCTGAGTTTCCTGTTAAGTGAAGAACATCACCAGGCCTTGTACAGTATGGTAATGGGGGATATACTGGGTGTTAATGAACAATACATAGTATGACATACTGTCATATATGCACTGACAAACACATACAGTCATAGACACATTTGACAGACCAGGATTTAGCAGTGCTAACTACCTTGTCAGTGAGTCCATTCTGTTACAGAGATTTTGCACACAGCGCATGCATCATTGGGTTGGACAGTGTAATCAGTTACCTGTATGGTTGATGGTGACAGCGGTCCTCATATAATGGACCTTGGGACATATATTGGGGGTACAATGGTGTAAAGACAGTATACCCAGCACCCACACCCCACATTGGAAATTGTACTCACTGAAACCTGTGATAATGCTCTGACATACCCACAATCACACATTGACCAGGACTGTAATACAAGTCCTTGTCTATATAATCAGTGCTACTACAGGGATATGCATTTATTGCACATGCTACAGGGATAGTAGGGTGAGGGTTTGTCATGGCTCTCCTAATGTCAGCAACATCACTATCCCTTATAATGTATGGCAAAGTTTATTGTATTTGGAGAATTTGGTCTCAAAATGCTGTCTCCTACAAATATGCACACTCACATACAATAGAATGCACATACACACACTTGCCAGGACTCAGAAGGTAACCCACACCTATCTAACCATTTGTGGAACAGTGTTATGCTGGTACTGCAAGCTCCATGTAGCCAATAGGGTGAAGAGTGTAAGAAGGTGCATTTGATGTCAATTACAACAGCAGCCATTTATAAGTATAGCAATGGGGTGTAGTGGGTGAGAAGGCCCTCAGAGTATTTTCAACTGGTGCAGGTGTTCCTAGGTGTGTACCAGGCTAATGTCCATGGAGTGATGAGAAGAGTAGAGCATGTGGGTACGCTGGTATCATGCCACCTGACATTTGTCAACAGGCCATCTATCAACCGATGCCACTTGAGTGAACCCCAGGGTGACAGTTAAATTCAACATCCAATCATCTGGTTTCCTCTTGAAAAGGGCCAGTGAGGTGCTCCAATTGACATGTATGCAACATATATTAGATAACATGGCCAGTGTCTGGGTTAGAGACCTGTACCCAAGCATGTTCTGTTGACTGTGGTAGTCTGGTTGACGTATCCATGGCATATGGTGCATACAGTGTGAGTTTCCTAGCTGTGGCATTCATAACACAGCTGGGCAGACATGTCAGTGTCAGTCAATCAGAGATTGCCTGTAGGCAGCCAAGATGAATACCTGGCATCTGCACATCTGTACAGGGGACAGACAGAAATTAGCTAACAAATAGGTTATGCATTAGGATGAATATTTTGACAGATAGAGGGCTGACACTGATAGGTATGCCATTACTACATGACAGCAGCCCTCAATGACATGTCCTAAACACACAGTAGTCTACAGTTAATATCCACATATCAGATCAATATCCAATAGGAGTGACTTAATAACATACAGCTCACACACCAGGAACACGATAGTCAGTACTCAGAGTCCAGCTTTGCATACAGGGGTGTATGGATCCACTACTACAATCTGCAATCTACTCTCACTTGGAAAAGCACTGTTAAAAGTAGTAACATAATGATACAATACATGCAAGTGTGACTGCATATAACCTGGGATACTACTTATGTATGAAACACATACAAAGAGAAATGATTGTGGTACTAGCCATGTATACTCAGGTGTCCCATACAGTATACTCACACCCTTTGCTACTGTAATAACAGCACATAGAAGCATATTATGTACATGGAATTAAATACACTTATTAAAGATGTCATTACCCTGCTATTTTATCAGACTGGAATGTGATCACTGGTTACCAGGGCTGAGCTATGCTTAGCAGATGTAAGCATTGCTTAAATGTAAATGCTAAGCAGATTTGCGCAGTGGTAAGTGAAGCCTACACAGTGTAAGCGCCATTTTGTTTAACCATACATTAGCACCACTTAGCTTCACACAAACCTGTGCAAACCCACTTAAAGCTGCTCAAAACTGCCTTAACCACTCTGTATCCAACAGTCCTTGTTCTGCCAAGCAACAAAATAAATAGCCGTTGCTGGTCTTGAACCCAGGACCCGGTAGACTATAGTCACAGCACTTCACCACTAAGCCATTTGAACTGTACTAATGTCTGTTGCTTGTTCAAATATATCATTCAGGACACGTACTGAATAGTAGTGAACAACTGCTTTGACTAATACAATTGTTTACTACTTGTTAGTGAAAATAGTGTTGAATCAGTCATGTTTTTATATCTAAATATACACATATCAGATAAATATGGTGGGATACATCTGAGAAGGTATATACAACACTCATGTTTACACATAACAAGGATATGGATATATATATATATATATATATATATATATATATATATATATATATATATATATATATATATATATATATATATATATATATATATATATATATATATATATATATATATATATATATATATATATATATATATATATATATATATAAAACATATGCCCATAACGTAGTGGAGTCATACCTCAGCACGATAACTCACAACCTCTTAGTGCAAGGGAACGTAGTGTAAGTATTGCAGTTATAAATGTAGAATGTTGCTACAGTAACAGGGGTTGTGTCAACAGACATGTTGTATACGAAGGCTGTTCTGATACTGACATGTATGCCACCAGTTACTGGCAGACATGATAAAATCATCATAGTGAAGTACCACACAAATCACAGTAATGATCCTGTGGAATACAGCAGAAATATGACCAATAAATGTGGACAGCCTGAAACAATCTGGTCAGTCCAGAGGTATACACAGAACTCCTTAGTGCAAGATGTGTGGACCAAGCCAGGTAAAGGGGATGTTTACAGTTATGAAAATGGGGATATAACACAAATACTGGAATAGATAAGCTCACACAGTTGATGCATTCACACCCTCCTGTCTGTCCTAGCACATATTAACTGGAGGAGCAGAGGTCCCAAGCCCACATACTTCCCACTAGTTAGTGACATACATCTGCACAGCATCTCACTGCTTTTTCTGAAATACACAACACATATGGTGGCCAGGCAACAGTATATCTGACAAATATCTGGACATAACATCACACTAGGTAAATACACTGAGCTGCTAGGCATGTCACCAAGCACTGTGTAAACTACAGGCAGAATGCCACAACACTGACACAAGTTTCCTATGGGGGAATACACATGTAATTGCAAATATAGCAGGCACTAAAAGCATGTAACAGCACGGAGTAACAGACACCAGTGTGGAAGTGCATACCCACAACCAATCTCAACACAGTCACAGTCACATTATGGTAAGCCTAATTTATACTACACTATATGGACTGTGTGAACAAAACCATCCTCATATTTTCCACTCACACACTATCCCTACATATACTGGCCCAATTCACAGTGTAGTCTGATGCCTAACTGTGTATGGGACATGTCTCAGTCTGGCCCTACAAACATATACGCAGATAGGGTACCAGAAACTGGAGCAGCATGCAATGTCAGATAGAGCAGGACCAAGAACATTGACATCTACCACAGTCTGTATACAGGCCAAGTAACATATTCACAATACACCGCTACACAATACTGACACTCTGTCAACAATCAATGTAAATACACAGACCCCACTACTGTACAGACTACAACAGAATGTCCAGGTGTTGTCCTCAAATATAAGGCCTACTATAGATAACATGTCTGGCAGTCTGATATATCACTGACTTGTTATCAGGAATGATGTCAGTAAATAATGATATACTGTACATATGCACCTCTTACTGCATGACATATGGACAAAGGGTGACAGACTTGGGGGACAGAGGCACAAACACAGGGCCAGTATTGACATATTGCTGTGATAAACTGAGAAAATTGCTGGTGTAACAGGATTTGTTGTGACATATCTCTTCTGAGGGATATGAAGTCAGTAACACACATGGATGTCACCATTTACTGACTGCAATCATCAGAGTATGCCACTGCATTTCTAAAGACAGGAAATGTGTGAGTAACACACCACATCTAAGAATCCAAACTCTGGCCAGTCTGCAGATAGCCTTACAGGTGAGAGTTTCCTCAACCACATAACACTGTCATGCCAGACTTTAAATCATGCAGAAGAGCCATATCCACACAAACCCTGTTAAACTAGCATTACTTCAAATGTAGAACAGCAATACTTATATTCTGTCCCCATGTCTGGAACATCCCCCTTCTGTTTGTTGTTCTGTCTCCACAGTGTATGTTGTAAGAAGTATTTCCAATTACCCTCTGTGATGCTGTTTGTCAGATACCCACATGAAGTCCTGCTCACAGTGAAGGAAAAGTGCCAACACCCACATGAAGTGCTTAGCTAAAGGAGTGTGTTTCCATAAAATTGGCTATAGGAATGATACCACAGCTGTTCCACATGCAATTAGCAAGTGGGGGACTAATATTCATGGACAGGCCATCAGCTGATCATGAGCATTACCTACAAAGGTCAAGCTGCTGCCTATGCAAAATAGATGTATTTTTCCACATCTACCAGAGAGGAAGAAAGTGAGAGAGACAGAGAGAAAGTAAGAAAGGAAGGGAGAATTAATGTAATTACTGCTACTATATTGTTCCGCATTTATGGCACGTGCCATGGAGCTTACATGCTGGAGAGCTGTGCCAAGGTATATTTGAAGGTGAGTAACATCAGCAGCAGTGTTAAAGGAGGGGTAAGGGGAGAGTAGTAAGTGTCAATGTCAGTGTCAATGTATACTACACTACAGTATTACACAGTTATCACAAGCACCACAGAGCTTATAAGCTGGAGAGCTGTCCAAAGGTATCTTTGAAGATGACTAACATCAGCAGCAGTGCTAAAGGTGGGGTAAGGGGAGAGTAGTAAGTGTCATGTCCATAAAGTCAGATATCATCAAAGACACACACACTCTTTCACACAAGCACACACAGTTTCCATGTTTGGGACTAGAACTCCTACCTAACTAGTATGCTACACGATAGTATTACACAGTTATCACAACTGCCACGGAGCTTACACATTGGAGAGCTGTCCAAAGGTATCTTTGAAGGTGACTAACATCAGCAGCAGTGCTAAAGGAGGGGTAAGGGGAGAGTAGTAAATGTCAATGTCCATAATATCAGATATCATCCAAGACACACACACTCTCTCACACAAACACACACAGTTTCACAGTTGCCATGTATGGGATTAGAGCTCCTACCTAACTAGTATGCCACAATACAGTATTACACAGTTATCACAAGTGCCACAGAGCTTATATGTAGGATAGCTGTCCAAAGTTATCTTTGAAGGTGACTAACATCAGCAGCATTGCTAAAAAAGGGGTAAGGGGAGAGTAGTAAGTGTCAATGTCCATAAAATCAGGTATCATCAAAGGCACACACACTGCCTCACACAAACACACACAGTTTCACAGTTACCATGTCTGGCTGGGATTAGAATTCCTACCTAGATAGTATGCTACACTATAGCATTATGCAATTATCGCAAGCGCCATGGAGCTAATAGGGCTGGAATTTATCCAAAGGGTTATTTCATGGTTACTGACATGAGCAGACATGCTAAAGTAGGGTAATAAGAGGTGTAGTGAGTGTGAATGGCCTCAAAATCATTCATCTCTACACACACGCGTGTGCACACACACACACACACACACACACACACACACACACACACACACACACACACACACACACACACACACAGAGTTTCAGAGGTGCCATGTCTGGGATTAGAACTCCTAACTAGTTTTTGACATTATAGTATTACACACGTATCACAAGCACCACACAGCTTATAGGGCTGAGACTTGGCCAGAGGGTTATTTCAAGGTGACTGACATCAGCAGGATTGCTAACATGGGCAATGGGAAGTGCAGTGTGTGTGAATGGGCCATAAACCATTCCTCTGGAAACACACACATTCTCAGTCACGCACAACTTTACATTTGACAGCACTGGGTATACAAATGCTAAATGAATACTGATTTATACTATCATGTTACACCGTTATCACAAGCACCACAGACACTATAGGGCTAAGGGCTACCAAAAGGAATGTCTACAGTGATTGACATCAGCACATGTGATATTGGCCAATTGGATGTGTGTTGGGTGGGACAGGCCTCATAATGGAACTCTCTCTGTCACTGTCTGTCTCTCTCTTCCCCACATCTCTGTGTGTGTATGTTTGACATATTATAGTGTGTTAGCTTTGGATATGTGAGAGTATTCCTATCCAATGTGTGTGGAAAGCATCAATGGTGTACAATGTGGTGTGTGTGCGAAGACATCTGCAACTAACAGATATGTATAGTCCACTGTGTTGTCAGACATGGGCTTCATTTCTCTAAGTGTAGGAGCATGCCCAGTATGACCTTCTGTATTGAGTGTGTGAATCCATTCCAGGTAGGCTGTAGTCCAGTCCAGGGTTTGCTGTTCTACACCTACAGCTAGCAACCTGTTTCTGCAGGATGCCTGTAGATATGTTGACAATATGGAGTCACAATGGGCGACAGGTAGTGGGATACTGTAACTATTGTGTCTGTGCTGCTTGTGTTACATGGTTGGTGTTAGCAGAGATATTCAGACATATGTACAGTTTTACAATATGATGCATTATGTCATCAACTACTGACAGATATACTTATTTGCTCACATTTATTTCCTGGGAAATACAAGATGAATGAAGCTGTGTCCAGTATTGTGGTCTGCAGCAAACATATTCTTGCACACTCATGCCATTCTGGAGAGGTAGCTACAGACACTTGTTGATGGGTCTGTGTAAATGGTCCAGCACCTTGGTACTATGGTGGTTGAGGATCCCCTTCTTGTACATATATCAACATAACAGAATGGCCATATTCTGCTGTGGCCATACCTCTCAGCAGTACAGATTCACCCAGGTTACCCAGAGGCAGGGCTCATATAACTGGTCAGTTCCCCGTCACATTGTGGTTTATGAGCAGGTTTGTAGCCACCCATTACTGGGTTTGCAGGCAGGGGTAGTATAGGCACACATCAGAGTTTCAGAGTTCACACACTTCACAAAGTCCATGCTTCTACACACCCCTACTCTGTTATTCTATCCTCTTCCTAACACTATGCGAGTGATATCTGAGAAGTACCCCTATAGTTGTCCTTTTATGCCAACAGTATTTAGGGGTTGGTCCACAGTTCATGCAGTAGGACATGGTGGGCATGCTGCTGGGATTTATCAACATGGCCTTGCATTTGTGTTCTGTTGACTGTGTCATGTTATTAGTTGGGACCCCATGAGATAACATACATTGGCCCTATGGGTGAGGCACAGGCCTTTGACAGTGGACTATAGGCCATTTGTTACTGATGCAGGCCATCTGTATCAGGCCAGTGGATTATGTCACTCCTACATTCCCAGGCTTCAAGCCACTGGATTCCCCTGGGGTGACAGTGTAAGTGTGTGAGGTGTTAATGGCAATAGTTACTGTTCATATTAATCCATTGGTCTGGATGCTGGCAGGGTGCTGCTTACAGCTAGGGACACACTTGCATGGGACATCTCTTCAGCATGCTGCATTCTGTGGGTATTCCCATGCAGAGGTGGGGGTCATACGGTACTCATTCTCAGCAGCAAGGATATGACCTGTGATAAACCTGTGGCTGACGGTGGGGTGAGCTGAGTGAATGTGCGATATGGAAGCTTCTTGCAGCTGACTCACAGATATACATGGGGAATTCCCCTTATGCTGCCTTGTGCGGGGACACAGGCAGTCTCTCATTACTTCATAACTGTGCCTTTTGTGGTCTGCCACTGACTGGCCAGACTACATCAGTATTCCATACTACACAGCCAGCTAATGTGCTTCTAACCTGTATATACAATTCCAAAGGTGTGTGCAGTTGATAGTCACATTTTATGTACTCTCTCTAGGGTACTTCCACCTGTGTACTGTGTGTATGTCTGGGCCCACATTCATGGCATGTCCATCTTTCAGACAGTAACAGATATTGACATCTGGACAGTGAATATGGACGACTGCTGATATGGGCACTGCTGAGAAGCATTGTGGTTGGCACTGCAGTTGTCAGAATATGGCCCTGTCATCAACAGTATTGGCCATAGGCCACTGAGAAACAATCCTCCACGCCTACATGCTGACCACGTCCAGACAATATTGAACACACAACAAACTAACACACAGACCCCTGCATATTGTACACATGCAACAATCTATACTGTAGAGTGTGGCAGCTCAGGTAATCTGTGCTCCACTGTTATTAAACCCACACGTACATGTTATTGCATTTCTACATAGGATCGTGGGGGTAGGACACACCTGATGACTTTAAACATTTGCTGTGACTGTACTGGTATTTCAGGTACTCTGTTGGCTTCCATTTCATTTTGTATTCTGATCTATTTTGCAGACTGGAGGCATATCAGTAGAGTACATATCTTAGGTTTTATTGGCCTACATTTCAGTTTCAGACTTCTTACCCTTCAGAAATAACATACAACTGCCAGACCTGTTGTAGTCTGTCTGTGTAGGTCTGGAGGGAGGCTGTTAACCACTGCCATCAATTGGAGGCCTTAGCCCAGCCTTTCTTTATGGTCATCTACACCTGTCCTGCTGGCTGAGGCTGGTGGTGGGTATGTGTGCCTCGCTGACATGCATGTGTGTGTCCTATGGACACACATTTGGGCCACCACATGTACTGCAGTGGGATTTGTTACCTTGTCACCTTGTCTAGTACTGCCTACTTTGTTGACACCAGTACTTGTTAGGGATTTCATGCTGCCCATATAGGTGTCCACTTGTGTCTTTCGGCTTTTTCCCGGTTAGGGGTCACCACAGCGGAACTCCGGTCCACTAAAGATTGGCAGTAGATTTTTACATGCTGGCTTGCCGGGCCTAACGCACAACCTTCAATGAAGGAACGCCCATTCACGCATGTCACCACACAGAAGATGCTCTAACTGAGAATCAAATGGGCAACGTCTAACTGTGAGGCGACAACGCTACTGCAGCACCACCACCGCAGACTATCTGCTGCCATCCCATTCAGCAATACGATTCCCTTGCATGCTCATGGTCCATACCATAGATACCACTATCAGGACATACTACTCAATTCAGCAATTGATAAGAAGAGTGACTTACCTTGTGGCTGTGCCAGTACGGAGGATGGTGCTGGAGGGCTGACTATGTTGGATGCACATAATACACTCCCTATACATGGCAAAGCACAGGTAGTGTCATGTTTGGCATCCCTTTTACTGTATGTGCGAGTCAGAGAGAGGTGTCATTCCCTGGGTCCCTACCATGTAAGTGTATGTGCTATGTATTGCCTCTTTGCCAAAGCCTGGGCATACTGGGCATGTCTCCTTCTGCCTACATGGGCAGGCTCAGGTTGTTCCTCCTCCGAGTCCCTCTGTGCCTGTGATGGCCTTGGCAATGGTGGGGGTCTGTGTGGCCTTGCCCCATGCTGTTCCTGCTGCAGCTGTTTCTGCAGGATCATATTGTGTAGCATGGCACATACTATGAACATTTGTGTACATGTTGCTGGGGAATACTGCAAGGCTCCACCGGATATGTCCAGGAAGTGGAACCGTGACTTGAGCATCCCAAACACACACTCTGATATGTTTCTGGCTTGTGCGTGTGCCTCATTATGGAGTTCTTGTTCCTGTGTGTGTGCATTTCTGATGGGTGTCATCAGCCACAGCTCCAGTGCATAACCAGCATCCCCCACTTGCTGGCCATATGGGATGTCCCCACTGGCAAATGACTGGTACAGCTGTGTCATATGCCAGATGTGGGAGTTGTGATAGCTTCCAGGGCTGCCAGCACACACATTAAAGATAATGCCCTTGGCATCACACACGACCCGGCAGTTGATGCAGGGGAAGCCATTGCGGTTTATGTAGACCCTACCCCGCTCACCAGGTGGTGCTTTGATGTGTATGTGCGTGCAGTCTATAGCACCCACTACCTCAGGGTATTCTGCAATTTGGTGGAAGAGATGCATATTGCTGGTCAACGGCGCACGGATGTTGAGGAAATGTATGTGCTCACCGGCATGTGCTGACATGGCATCCAGAAACTGGTGGAGTACCCTGGATGCTGATGCCTGTGAGATCCCCATGATATCCCCATTTGCCCATTGGTAGGTACCTGTGGCTAGTATTCTTAAGTCTACTCATACCTTGGTATCCACTAGGATGGGTTTCCCTCTGTTGGTTCTGTGTGTGAGGCGTGGTGGCACAGCTCAACAATTTGCTGTAGAATGTCCCTGTCCACCCTATAGTCCTCCACTATCTCCAGCTCATATAGCCCCTGGTAGGTCACTCTGGGTCTGTACACTCTTCTCCTTCTCCTTACTGTGGGTTGGTCATCAGCATTCACATCCTCACCACTCTCAGCCTCTTGCACATATTGATGTATGAGAGCAACAGCAGCCCTTAACATTTTGTTAGTTTTGTCAGGTAAAATTTCCCCTCTGTGTACAATGGTGGTGTAGAGCTTGTGGGAAAAAACAGACAGGAAGGTGTTTGCATAGATTATAGTAGTGTGCTAGGCTGTTCCATGTGTAATTGGCTGATTCTGATACATTTTACTTGCCAGCTATGCTAGATCTCCTTGATTGCCTTCCTACTGCTGTTTTCCCTTCCCATTGCCTTCCCGTTTAAGCCCAGAGGCGCAGGTGCATATCTGTGCTCAGATGTGAACACAGCTGCTATTTCCTGTTTTTTTTTTGTTGTTGTTTAAAACCCAGTGCACAGTGCACACACCCATTTAGGCAATGTAAACACTGCTAGGCAGCCTCAGATACACCCCCTTCCTTAGCTGTGCTTAGCTAAGGGCAAACATGAGCCACAGAGCTCCATTAAGCTTACAGCATGCATGACACTTTCCCTTATGAGGTCACCTACCTCTTATACTTATGCAATAGTGTTGCTGCACCTACACGGTTGAGTGCAAGCTAACACTGAGAGGAAATCTGGGATTCAGTATCAGTCCCATCATTTGCATAAAACAGAATGCTAATTCATAGCTACCACACTCACACTAAGCCTTCCCCCTTAGCAACCAATATTCCCTGGTATTATTGTCTTATGCATGCAACTGACTATTATGGCAAAATGTTGATTTGGGTTTAAAAGCTTATTTCCATCTTTTTTTTTTTTCGGGCCGATCCCATTTGCGCACCGCTGCCCTACGCTTAAACAGACAAAATCAGCCAAATAAAAGTAAAAGTTATTTTTTTATAATTTTGCAACTATTTCTCATGCCAATGGTCATATATTTGGCCATTGGCATGCCTACTACATTGAATACATGCTTTCTTTGGAGCTGTCATGCCTCTGTTTTGTAATTTGCAGAAATGTATTCAGTTAGTAACCAAATACATTTCTGCAGGTTAGACTATTCCTGCACAGATGCCTGCCTGTTTCCTGGATCACTAATTCACCTCATCTGCATGGTTTTCACCAGCAAATGAGGTAATTAGCATATAGCAGTGGTGCCCATACAGGAATAGTGTAGTAGCACCCGTGCACATCCTGAGAGCTCGTTCCTGGATCACTCATTGGCCATTTTACGTACAGGAGCTCTTGCACTATTCCTGCACACCATGCAGAGCTTGCTGAATCCAGGGAAATGTCTTAAGAATGTAGACCTGTATATACACATTTACTATTAGTGATGTAAAGAGTATTAAATATAATAGTGGTAGCAATAATCATAATGTTGTTAATATGTTACACTTTATCCTTCTATTATATTTAATACAATACATTATTTACACTAGCTCCTTCAGTCTGTAAAAATAACATTCTTAGGATATTATATAGTGTATTCTAAATTACAGAAAAAAATGCTTGAAAATGTAATACTAATATATTATTGGAGTGGGGTGATTGATTTATGAAATAACACTAATACGATCTCTTCCTGATCTAAAATGTCAAGCTGTGTACACATGACTGCAGGTGTAAGTTGCTGAACTCACTCTCTTGGTGTTAGCTTGCTTAATAATGGTGCACAAACAATGTAAAGTGAAAAATGTTAATATATGCTAACAGACATTCTTGATGTATTTTCTGATCTTCTCCACAATGTCCTTTTTATAAATACATATACACACACGCGCGCACACACACACACACACACACACACACACACACACACACACATATATATATATATATATATATATGTATGTATATATACATATGGGTCTACTTCACTTGACCTAAAACTCATTTGTCTGACACCCATTTGACCAACACCCACTTGACCTAAATTTCATTTGACTGAAAACTCATTTGACTGACTCCCATTTCACCATCAGCTTACAATGCTGAATTTCAAGATACTAAATCTTAAGCCATAGACAAGCACACTTACAACACCAATAACTAACACTTTCCAGAACTTAAAAATTACTTACCCTCTTAAGAGGAACGGGGCAATGTACAACCAAACTAAGTGGGGGGCTATTTCCCCCACACACCCCCTAATTATATATACTAACTTCAGGATCGCACTACAGTGGGGAAAAGGGCATATACCTTTAATTTGCCTTACAGTACTCTACACGCTCCCACTACTGCTGGGAATGCACAAAACATTTGGCAAATTACTTTAGATACTTCCCAGAAAAATGTAAAGCGACAACCCCACATTTAGAAACACTACATCTCTACATGACTATAGGAATTCTAACAGTCAGCACTGTAAGTTACAGTAATTCTTTTTATCACAAGCAATTCACAGGTGAAGGAAAACACACAACAAGTCTATGTCTAAACTGTCGGTGAAGTGGGAGTCAATCAAATGAGTTGTCAGTCAAATGAAATTTAGGTCAGTTGGCTGTCAGTCAAATGGGTGTCAGTCAAAGGAGTTTTAGGTCAGGTGAAGTAGACCTATGACCTATATATATATATATATATATATATATATATATATATATATATATATATATATATATATATATATATATATAACACACACACACACACACACACACACACACACACACACACACACACACACATATTATGCACATATTTATATATATGGTTCTATTATCTATGATCAAACGTATTCAATGTTGAACTGCAAAACTGCAAACATTAACAAAGTTCAAACATATATAATATCAAACTAAAAAGATAGAAAAAAAAATATTTCATCTCCCACTCTAAACACTCCCATAGCACTAGCTTAAAATTTGTCTGAATAGTGGCAGTGTTATGGGAAGGTTTTTATTAAGCTAAGGTGTTGTGATAGGGTTAGAGTAGCACCGATTACTAAGGTGGGAGGGGGAGGCCCATTGCTGATATCCTGAGAAAATTTAATTTAAAGGCCTTTTTAAAATTAAAGATTTAAATTTTTAGGGGAAAATGTAAAATTGATGTAATTCTGTCAAATGAAAATGGAAGGTACACATACCCTAAATTATATGAATATTTGATATCCATTATTCTTGGTGAAATTTCTTACAGGGGTAGTTTATATAAACTGTATAACATATTAGTAAACAATAACAATAATTTAGATAAAGGTTATTAGAATTACATAAACTCTCTTAAAACTAATGAAGCTTTAGAAAAAAGAATATTTACTATTAAAATCTGTTAGTTTAACATTTACACTGGATTTTTTTTTGTGGAAATATATTCATAGAATATTTATCAGACGCTATTCCTATTTTGAGTTATCAAAATTTAAAACAGAGACTACAACAATTTATTGGAGATATAACATAGAGGATTATGATCGTCAATCATAACCCACTTATTATGTGTTCGAGACATGAATGCCAAGAAATTCACATTGAGGGTGAAGCTTGAGAGGTAAATCTTGGCATCCATGTCAAAAACACATGATAAGGGGTTATGATTGGTGAGAAGATCATAATTCTTTATAGTACATGGAGCGTTATTTGCTCCATGTACTACTAGTTAAAGGGGAAAAATTTCTAATTGTTTTCCCAACTTTCAAAGCTGCAATACACTTAGAGAGTGCTGTCAGAAAGGTAGTATAACATAGTGCATTACATTTACACTCACCTTTCATACTTCTCAATGGTCTAGATTTTTTGTAGGACATCCAGATAAATGCTTCATATTTTTGGTCTGTTCCTCATAAAATATGTGGTTTTCAGATAAACCACTGAGGCTTGAAGTCACTAAATAATGACATACAATTGAATTTCAGTGCTCCCACTCTTTAGATTAAGTAGGCAAACACACATTCTGTTATTCTATCTACTCTTAATTTTTTCTTTTACAGGAAGTTAGAGACATGCTAAAAGTACAGACAGCAGGTAGAAACATTGTTTTTTCTGTTGCTGTCATTTGCTAATCAGTACAGGCAGATTTTACTCTCTAGCATGGGAAGGTTTAACAAC
This sequence comes from Protopterus annectens, assembly GCF_019279795.1. Taxonomy (NCBI): domain Eukaryota; kingdom Metazoa; phylum Chordata; order Ceratodontiformes; family Protopteridae; genus Protopterus; species Protopterus annectens. The sequence continues at coordinate 1,048,805,260 of NC_056746.1, read as the reverse complement.
ATAAGCAGTGGGTGCATAATATTTATTAAGGTCAGGTCACATGCCAGTCTGGCACTTGAATGGTTTGTATTTTCCAAATATCAAAGTGTAATCAGCACACTCCATGCACTACAAAGAATTAAGAACTGACCGTGTTCATATTTTTTCAGACTGTGAAAAATTTATTGAGTTTTGGAGTAATTTAAAATAATTTTTCAAAGCTGTATTTACTGACAAATGTTTTCTTATAAGAATGGCAGTTCTAACAAATGAAACTGTTCCTTCACTTGTACATTGTAATCAGTATAATATTTTTGGGTTTGCCGTGGTGGTACTGCGGTAGCGTTGTTACCTCACAGCAAGAGGTTCTCCCATTCGATTCTCGGCGTGGCTTGGGAGTGCCTTCTGTGTGGAGTCTGCATGTCCTCCCCACGGTTGGGTAGTGTTCAAAAGACATGCATGTGTAAATGGGCATGCCTTCGTTGAAGGTTGGGCGTCGAGCTGGCACCTCGGCGTTTCGTAAAAAAATCTACTGCCAATCATTAGCGGACCAGAGTTCCTCTGTGGCAACCCCTTACCAGCAAAAAGCTGAAAGACAAACAACAACAACTTGCACTTGCAAGAAAAGGTATAACTGAAAAAAGGAATTCAAATTTGGAAACTTTGTTTAATGATTTTCTTAAAATGGCCACTATTTTTTGCAAGAATGAAAAAGATATACTAAAATTGAGAAATATGAATAATCCTATGAAACTGAATTGTTCGAATAAGTTAGAACAAATAATATCAAAATATACTATTGAACTATATTGAAGACTTAACATGATTACTCCTGTTGTTTTTGTTAACATGTAAAAATGTTATCTTTTCCTTCAGCACTGTGCATATTGTACATTTGTTAAAAATGAAAAATGTACAAATATTTCAAATTAAAAAAAAAAACTTAAAATGCTAATACATACATCATAACAGTTTGAATAACAAAGATTTAAAGCAAAACCAAAACTATTTTTTGCAGGGGGAGAAGCCTGTCTCTACCTCCACATTATATACATCAACTCTGAGACTGCACTACAGTGGGGAAAGGGCAAATCTCATATACCTAAACAGCGGCAATCTTCAAAAAGATTATTTTTGAACTCTATAGCTGACAATTCAAGTGCTCATACTCTTGAGAGTTTGAGCATTTGAATGAAATCCATATGTACGTATTCATATACACACACACACACACACACACACACACACACACACACACACACACACACACACACACACACACACACACACACATGTAAATGGTTTTCAAATATAATTCTTTTGTTGTTGTTTAGAGGAGTTCCAAATAGCCTTATTCTGCTATCACTGTGATGTTACTATGTTGTCATATGATCTTACCTTTTCAAAATTTGACTCTGATTTAAGGTTGTTGGGACTTTTTTAGGCTTTGTATATAAATTTGTTAGAGGAATTTGATAAGATAAACTTTTGTTTTTCCCTTTCAGAAAGCACTTTTGGGGGCATGTCTGTACAATATGTGCCAACCCACAAGGTTCATAGGTTCATAGGTTGGTACTAGGCTATCAGCGCTAGGGCCTATACAAGCCAAGCCATAACAATTCCCTGGCTATTTCTTCCCACACTATTTACTTCCCTGGACCCCTGTCTATAGGTGTTCTATTCTTTTAAGAAAATTAGAGAGACACTAGATGATTTGCTGTTGGAAAGGGCTATAGACATCGACTTGTTTAACTTTTTGACAATGTTGGCCCCTAGAACACCGGCCCTGTTTGGCGCACCCAAGATCCACAAGAGAATAGCTGACCCTCCATTTAGACCCATAGTTGATGGTCATGGGTCTATTACGTACGGTTGTGCCAAATATGTAGATTCTATTTTGAAACCCTTAATACGTAACGAGCAGCAAATATGTAAAGACTCCTGGAGTTTCCTTAGTGAACTTAGTAAGATTCAATTCCACTCTGACTACAAGTTCCTGACAATCGATGTCAGGGACTTATATACTGTCACTCCTCAAGCCGTGGGTATAGAGTGGATTAGAGAATTTATGGTACAAAGGAAGGTTAGTGAAAATACAATTTATGTAGTTGGGACCCTGTTGGAAATCATCCATTACAACAATTACATGGTTTTTGAAAGTAAAATGTACCTTCAAAAAACTGGGGTAGCCATGGGGTCTCCATGTGGAGGAAGCTTCGCCAATTGTGTAATGGCACATTGGGAGAAGACATTACTGTTTAAAAACAAGTTCTTCCAAAAATATGTCGCTTGGTATACTCGTTACCAAGACGACATGTTTTTACTTTGGCATGGCCCTAGTGAAATTGTCCATGATTTTGTAATTTCCATTACATCGTTAACAGATTTCTTTGAATTTACTTATAATTTGCAACATGATAATATAAACTTTCTGGACATTCACGTGTATAAAGACATACACCATGGCGCCTTTAAAAGTACCATATTTAGGAAACCTACTTATTCGAATTCCTTTCTTCACTTTTCTAGCTGCCACCCTTACCATCAGAAGAAATCTGTTGTTAAGGGTCAGATGGTCAGGGCAGCTAGAATGGTTTCAGATGTGAATGAATTTATGAAAGAATGTGAAGTAATCGGAAATATGTTTTCTAACAGAGGGTACCCTACAATGCTAATTTCAAAGATCACTACAGAAGTTATCACTAAAAGACAAATAGGGCATTTTAAACCCTTACTGTCTAAGGGCAACACAGTGGAACAAGTTATTCTTGTAGATAGACACACTAATGTCTCTGATGGACCTACCAACAAATTTAGCACCAGCTTCTTATGCACATACAATCTAGATCATGCTTTTATTAGAGAAATCTTGAATAAGAATTGGGCTCTCATCACTGAGGATAGTAGTTTGAACAGTCTGCTTGGCGATCAGTTAAAGATTACCTATAGATGAGGGCTCAATTTAAAATCACTACTGGAATATCATAAAAAAACATCTGTGTCTAGGAATAAGGGTATAACTAAATGTGGAACCTGTCAACAATGTAAGCATATAAACACCGCTTATCAGTATATAATAAATGGTAAAAACTACCAGGGTAAATATAATTGTGACTCTAGGGGTATTGTCTATGCAGCAATCTGCCAAAACTGCACCGCTTTTACATAGGGAAGACAGAAAGGAAACTTAAACAGCGCATATATGAGCATCAATACGCTATAGCCAAAGGGGATAAGACAAATGCCCTGGCAAAACATATACTTCTGTTTCCAACCATATTTTTAAATTTACTATATTAAAACAAGTAATTCAGGATGAGAGGGGTGGGCCATGGCAGATAAAACTGGAAATTGAGGAACTCCTATGGCAAATTAGGTGTGTTGCCCATATTCCCCCAGGGCTAAATGAAAGCATCTCTATTAAATGCTTTCTTAAACTTTTAGCACTTAAGCGTTAGCTTTTAGCTAAAAGAAACTAATGTAGTATATTCGAGAGGCTCTAAATAAATTGCTTATAGGTAATTTTTTATTTTAACGTATTTTGTTGATGTATTTAACACATGATATTTTGGGTTATTAAGTTGGCTGCCTTGATTATTTTATTATGTTAACTAATTGATTAATTGTCCACTAATTAATTGGGATGTGTTTGTGTATAAATTGTTTAAACGCATTGCATTGGTTATCTGAAGAAGGAAGAGCATCGACTATTCCGAAAGCGCTAATTTTATTAAAACAGTTCGTACTGCTTATACTGTTCCTTGGCTTGTTTTTCGCTTGCTTGGATTTAAAGGTTTTTAGACATTTATTTGTGTTAAAGGTGTTCTATATAACCTTTATTTTCAGTCCTTTTGCAAAATATATCCTCATACTCAGATGCTACTAATTGCTTGAGTATGTAATGAATTTTCCACAAGTACTTGAGGCAGAATCACTTTCATGTAAGTTCACCAGATGTTTTTTCCAGCATACTCCCCCATGTGGGAGCTTTGTTTCCCTAGACTCTTTTTTATTCCAATTCCAAGATTATTACAATAGAAATAGTAACATCAATAATTAAAAAACAAACTAACAAAGCAGTAATTCTACTTTCTTTCAGAAATCACACTATCTCAAAGAATTAATATCACTACATCAAGCAACAAGATATTGCTACAATATGTAGCAAGTGTACACATATAAAAAGAAAAGTCATACTAGAACAAACTAGTTTCAGCATCTAGAAAATGAGCAATCTACACAAATGTATTCCATATACCCCTGGTCTGATGCCTATGTCTCTGATGGACAGAGGCAGTCAGTAAAGAACACCCCATATAAATCAAATGTGTGGGTCACTTTTGGATTGCACGGCTAGACTGATAAGGGCCCTAGTGGTCATTAGCCTAGTATACATCAATGAACCTATGAACCTATGAATGCTATAAAAGACAGTACACTTTTGTTACAAGAGTGCAGTAGTTCCAGAAATACATGTTTGAGTTATTTTTCCATGGTCTACATTTGTACGTACACCTTACCTGATCTTGCTTGACGATGTTTATAACTTTTAAGTCTTCATTATTTGTATGCCGTTGTTGCACTATTCAGTTTTCATATGCAGAATGTGAAAGAATAATTATGCAACATGCAAAGCAATCATTATCTCTGAGATGTAATGGTACAACCCCCACCACCAAATGATGCCATATTTAGGGACTTCTCCAGGCAAACCATCTTAAGCTTGTAGAAGACCTATGCAAAATTCCCAACAATCATCCAGAAACAGACAACTGATGGGGCTATTACATTCATCTCTGATTTTTACTAGCATCTAACAGGTGCATAGCAACATCTGCATCCATCTGATAACCAAACCAAATCTGCGCAAACCTGCACCAGATCAAAGGACTCTGTATCCACCAGCCTAAAATATAATGGTAAATTCAGGAATAAACCTCTCATGTGGAACTCTGGCATTAATTAACTGTATAATAAAAGAAGGAAAATAATTAAAAGTGGCAAGAAATCTCCATCCCACTACCTCAAAACCACACTAGAACATGCCAGTAAGGAAATTAAGAAAACAATTAGAAAATCTGTGAACTTAAGGTTGCTACAGATAGCAAAGGAAACTAAAAATATTTCTTCAGTTATGTCAGGAAATTAAGGAATAATGTTCAATAATGCACTGAGCTCATCCATAATGATAATATTATACATTTCATTCACAAAGATATAGCCAATATATTAGCATACAATTTTAGTGCTAACTTCCCCCTTCCACATAGACTGTTGCACCCATTATCCCTGGAAATTTAGTTTCCCAGTAATTACCTTAGAACAAGTCTTAGAATTCCTGTCAAAAGCTAAACATAATGTTTCTATGGCACCAAATAATGGACCAGGATGCATTTTCATCAGTGCTAAGTATGCACTATCTGAGCTCTTACTTAAGTGGTTTAACATCAACCTATGCACAGGGTTTGTCCCTGATATCTGGAGGGCAGCCTCTTTGATTCCTCTATGGAAAGTAGGCCTGTATACAGGCTCAGGTAATTATAGACCTATCAGCCTCACCATCCTGTGCAAAGCCTCATCACTATATGCAAAGCCATGGAGCATATAATAGCTGAACTCATTTATGCAGGCATGGGCAACTTAACTGATCTAGACCATATTAGTTTGATTTTACAAAGGGCAGGTCTTGTCTTTTGAATCAAGTAAACTTCTTTGAAAAGGTTACAGAAGCTGTGAGCAGTGGTCACTCTGTGCACACTGCTTATCTTGACCTGGCTATGACTTTTTACACTTTCCCCTATGCTTGTATTATTGAAAGGTTAGGCAAACTTAACCTTTTGTTGACCTCTAGATTGCAAACTGGCTATCCAACAAATCCCAAGTAGTGAATGATGCTGGTACCCTTTCCGAATGTAAAATTGCAACTAGTGGGGTGCCACAGTGATCAGTGTTCAGCTTTCTCTTGTTTGGCATTTGTTTTGTAGACATCTAAGCTAGTGTTCTTGAAATATGGTTGACCAATTTTGCTGATGACTGCAAGCTGGAAACTGTTATCAGATCATCCACTAATAAAACATTGCTCCAAAAAGGGCTGGAATATGCATATAGCTGGTGTACTGAATACACTCTCAAGTTAAATGCAAAATAAAGCAGCATAGTAGCATTTGGTAAAATAAAGCTGTTTCCACCTCACACATTATAAATAGTATTCATCTTCAGACAGATAGACACGGTCAAAACAGACCTAGGTACTTATGTGGATAGCTCTCTTTCATTCAGGCATCATATTTTCACCATAGTCAGGAAATTCTTCTATCTGACCCAGTTAATTTTCAATGGAATATCTACAAGATCCAAAGAAGTCAACTTACAACTGTTCTCTTCCGTTATCAGCCATATTATTGAATATATTGTGCCTTTTGGTATGCATAAATCTCAGCCTATTTCTCAACTTGAAAGGCCCCAATTATTTTTAACTAAAATAAATTAAAGGTCTTAAATCCTTCAAGCATCCCTGCAGATTAACACAACTCTCTTTATAGTCATTACTCTACCAATCTGCTCTGATGTCACCTGTGTCTTGCCTTTTGTGCGATGAATTACCTAGTCCTATTTTACCTCATATTTAATAGCAAAATCAGAGCTTCTACAAACAGCCATATTAGAGACCTAAATTTACATAAAAAAAAAAATAAAATAAACAAGAATCACAGGAGGGATAGGCTCCTAACTCAACATATTCCCAACCTATGGAGTAAGTAAAGCAAAGCACTACTTTATCTGCCTTTAAGGCTAGTCTTGATGATTTAATTGGTAGACATAAATTTACACCAAGGTTATCATATATGGATCTGCTTGATTTGTGAGAAGGTGCATTATTAAGTACTCAAAAGGTGGCAAGAACTTCTAAGGATTTCTACTCAAGAAGTATGTAGTGTTAGGGATCCTGGTTGCTATGATTGCTTACCTAGTTTTGTTCTTATGTACCTATGTTTGTACTATAAGATATGTAATTGGTGATATGGCTAAGTATTCTAATAGTTATATAAGGATGGATTTTCTTCCTCTAGTTGATCCGTTTTCTTGACATAGTAATAGTGCAAATGAAACTTGTAAGAAATATGGCACCATATCTCTAAGAGCTTCAAAAAACATTTAAAGACCATAATCATGTATCCACAAAACAAAGGCTATGTAACTGTATAAATTTTAGTTTATTTAATTTTTCAGGTTATGCTCTATCATATTATTAAGCAACTCTTTTATTAAGAAATTCCTGCACTAGTTCAAGATTTCTTATTTGCTGAGACTTGTAAATACAAAATGATAAATCATATCCTATAATATGGCCTGTCAACGCTTTAGTAAAGTGTAGTAGGGTATTTAAAACAGATTTTGCTAAAAAGTTCCTTAATAACCAAGTAAATTCTTAAAAAGTAATTCTACTTTATTGCAATAATGGGATTATACTCAAATGTCAAGGAGCTATCCAATACAAAGGAATAGATTTAACTTTAGCATTTGATAGGGTCATACACAAAACACCAATCAATAAATTAGAACAACTAGGTATCGATGTACTCTTTGATAAGATGGATAGCTGCATAGCTTACAAACAGGATGTGGTTAAGTATCGTACAATAATTGGACAGGTGAAATTCTTGGTTACAGTCATGGTGTCCCACAGGGCTCTGTCCTAGGCCCTTACTTGTTTAGATTGTATTTTCATTTGAGGTGTTCTACAGCCTATATGCAGATGATCTGAAATGGGTAAACTGATTACATGTGTTACAAATATGGCATGTCTGCAAAATAACTTAACTAAATTGACCATTTGGGCACAGGACAATAATATGCTGATAAACACATCAAAAACTAAGCATATGAGATTTGGGAGACATAAATTAAAAGGTGAATATTTAATACAGCACACAATGATTGAAACTGTAGATTCATTTAAGAACCTGAGTATTGGGTAGATCCAGCTTTGAGTTTTTCTGATCATATCAACCAATTTGTTAATGATAGTTATAGAACTATAGGTTGCATAAAAAATATTTATAAAGTCCAGGAAATCAGAAATGATGATATCATAGTTTGTTAGTTACATTAGATCCAAACTTGAGTATGGAATAACAATATGGAAATGTTATAAGAAAACAAGCATGAGTAAACTCGAAAGAATACAGCAGAAATATACCAAGGGTATCCATGGATGTGAAAATTGTACAGTGTCTCTTATAGATATCTAAGAGGAGATCTTATTCAGGTATATAGGGCAATTTCTCTGGGAATGTTTGGGGTTATCAAAAAGTCCTAGAGAATCATTAGACAAATTATGTAGAAGATTCCATAGGAATGAGAAGTGTACTAATTGGTTCTCTGACAGAACAACTGATGTATGGAACAGACTACCAAATTACATTAAAGCAAGTACTAGTTTATTTTTAACAACAGTCTAGACACTTATTATTGGAAAAAAGCATATTGTTATATTGGCAAGCTAGAAGGGCATTAGTACCCATGCTTGAAATATTTCTATGTATGTATGCATGTATGTAACCTGGTCAACGCAGTGGTGTAGCAGTTAATGTTGTCACCACACAGCAAGAGGTTCTCTGGTTCGATTCTCAGTGGGGTGTTTCAGTATAGAGTCTGCATGTCCTCCCTGTATTCATGTGGGTTTCCTCTGGGTGCTCCAGTTTCCTCCCACATTCCAAAGACATGCAGTAGGTGAATTGGACACTCTAAACTGACCCTAGGTGTGAGTGTGTGCATGCAAGTGTGAGGTGCACTCTCAGAGGAGGGTTGGGCCTCAGACTAGTAACCCAATCCCATAAAACCCATGCTTGCTATGGAAACGAGTGCCGACGGAAGCTCGTTGCCCAATGTACTTAATGCATGGGAGTAAATCCAAGATGTATGCAACCTATAAAAATGTCTATTAATTCCAAAATTGTATAATGTGTTAAGCATGGATTTGGAAGTTACAGAGTCAAAGGCCTTTTAAAAGATTTACATTCTCAATATTACTGATAGGGATACCATTGTTAAATGCTGCACTGAGGTTTCCATAACAGTTCAAAAGATTAGCTACCTATGATCTTCCACAATAAAAAAAACATATTGGTTAATGTCTGACTGAGTAACAATGGCAGATCTAAAACAACCCTTTCGAAGCATTTCATGTTAAACTAAGTATCTATTTATTAATATCATTTACTTTCTCACTCTTAGAAATTACAAGTGGTTCTCCTCAGATGTCAGAGTCAACCACCTTCTCTAGAGTGCACTGAAATAAGTCATACGTGGTACAACTGAGTGCATTATCTTCTCTGAAACAAAACTGCTTAGGTCATAGGTCATGTGGTAGAATCAGGACACATTATTGGATTCTTTAAGACAGGTTCTTAACTTATTTTAGAGAACATATTAAACACAATTGGCTTATGCTACATTTGTATTTTATTACAGTAGTGCTGTCTAATGGAAACAAATATTTTTAATTTCAGCTATTAAGTTCATATCAGTGATGGAGTTCCAATATACATGAAATGTAATTCTCTCATTTTTAGCCTTTTTTCTGGGTTCAAACATATTTGTACAAATCCTTTTTCTTAGATGTTGTAAACAATGTTGAATTCATTTCATTGTTTTCTTTGGAGCACATATGTTTTTTTTCCCCTAAGGGACACTTTCTCTGTGTAATGAAGTTCTCTATTTATGTGTGATAGAAATTTTTGGTAAATAGACCAACAATTTGTTTCATTTTAACTAATTTCTGTATTGAATATTATTCCACCGATATGGTTTCACTTTACGATCACCATAACTCTTTTTTTGTCAGGATATAGCTTTTGATAGCTCCTAGACTGAAGCATCTTAAAAAAAGAGAAATTCTCAAGACACTACAGTTTTGAGCTGTCACAACAAAAGTGCTAGAATCACAACACAGAGTGCCACTCAATAGTGCATCGATCAGACCCTTGGCATCTGCTGCAGTTTTATAACCTTGAAGACTTTGCTGAGAATTTGTCATAGTACTCAAAGTCAGCCACACCTGGTTCCCTCCTTTACAAAATTCTAGCTGACCAAATAATGAACTATATGTGGCCTAGAAGCATATTCAAGAGGTGTTGAAGGCTCCTGAGTCAGCTCCATTGATTAACCCACCCATACTAAGTCTACTAATGATAGCTCCTGCTATTTGATATTATCTGGAAATCCTACAACCAGCTCATGAAATGACTGTTAGAATATGCCTCATTCCTCCAGTAACCAATGTGGGAGTGATGCCATATTCCCTCAAGTTCAAGGTCTCAGACCTAAGCCACATTTCTTGAGTCAACACTCCTGACAGAAAACCTATGGTAATGGATAGGTTTAGGAATCCCAGGAGCTACTAAGCCTTTACAGAAGGCAAATGCTCAATGTCAGAGATCTCTTTTAAAAGGTGATTCCCTGTGACTCTATGGATCTACTTCCTCACAACCTTTACAAAGAGAAGCAGCCTCTGGAAGCAGCAAAGGTGTGGCATTGCAGGCCCTCAGAACATGATATGATAGCAGAAGTGTGTATCCACATACATGCCAGGCTTAACCTGACCAGTTTTGTACAGCACATTACATCAGATGTTGTGGATACTTCTTTACAGATATCTAACATTTTTTGTAATATGAGAATGTAAAAACATTCATTCATGTACAAGAAAGTAGCCATAAGTACTCATACGTGGCTCACATATATTATCGTCTCATATAGGTATATACAAAATACTCTGAGGAATCATGCCAGATTTTTACAAGTGGTCCCATTGTCACCAAAAGAGAGGAATACTAATTCTTCTACAACTGAGCAATCTTTTCAGGAAAGAAGTACCTCCAGCCAATCTGACACCCCTTGACAGTTGTGGAGGAGCTGTTAACAACTGAGCCCTAGTCCTGTTCACACCTCCCTCAAGTTGAGTCTATGTAGAGGAGGTAGTTCATTCTTCTGCATGTCAAGGAATCTAAGCAGAAAAGTGGGTTCTAGAAATGGTCAAGGATGTGCACATCCTATACCATTCTCATCCATACCTCATCCCCCCATTCACAAAAAACAGAGATTAAATAAGTCTCTGACACTCAGCAGGCCCCATGGAAACACTAAGGCATGAGACTATATGCTCATTTCTTTAAAGTTCACCCCCCCAAAAAAAACAGTGACATGAGGTCCATAATGAATATCGGTTGTCAAGTGATTCATTTTCAAGAAGTTTTGAATGCCTACCTTCCAGTCTCTGAACTCTGAGTGACTGGATGTACTCACTGAATATAAAGGATGTCTACCTGCATGTAAGAATTAAAATCTATCACAGAAAATACATATAGTTCAAGGTCGATGACTGACATTACTAATTCTTCCCCTTCTGTCTTGCTTGTTTTTTTCTCCAGTAGTAGACACATTTTTGTAAAGATATCAGTTTAATTCTACTCCTACCCAGACAACTTGCTTTTAGTGACCTTTCTAATGAGAACAGTTGATGCAGGGAAGGGACTTCACCTTAGCCTTTTACAGGACTTGATATTACAGTAAACAAGAGAATCATTTTTTATTACAGATTTTACCTTTGTAACCGCTGTTTTGCAACCTTTGTGACTACCTCAGACAAAGGTCAGAGCAAGTACTGCATGTTTTAATTCTGCTGGTAGCAGCTACTACCACAGTTTTATTGGTTATTTTATATGTATAGCACCAGAAAATGATGGCTCAGATCTCAGTGGTCAGACACATCATTTGATTTGATAATGATTATTCAAATAATAGGGAATGCAAGCAAATTTTTCAGTGGTTGTTTCCCCTCATGCACACATGATTGGGCTTTTCATTCACCTAGGTCTAAATTCTGGCATTTCAACAAACATTATTTTTTAAGTAGCTGCTCTGGCACTCAAAGGCTTCTTTTTAACAATGACCTTGTTTCCAAAGCAAATCTTAGTGCACAGACAGTCATATAAATGGTAGCTGGCAAATATGCACTTATAGAGACAATATAGCCAAGAATCATGGTGTAGAGATAAGACTCTGACAGCAACTCAGACCACCAATGTCTAACAGCAAAGGCACTGCAATAACTTGGTGGAGAAAAATGAAAGTGAATGGCCAATACTGACTTGCCTATCCTAGGAGGTGGCACATCAGTGACACTTAGAGGAATGGAGGTGTATCATCCATGGGAACCATCTTAACAAGCCCATGCTGCTCAGCAGTATGCAGATTAAGCAGATGACTGGTATATGTAGTAACAGAAAGGCATCTTCATGTAAGCACTAACTGTGGAGTTTGCAAGCCTTTGATGGGAGGGAGCTTGGTCCAGGAGGGGAGTCTACAGAACTGGTAGACTGGTCCACTCCCTAATTCCAGATTCTAATCTTTGAAGTGATTGAATGGGTTGATTAGGGAAGGAAATGGGCTGAAAGGCTATCATCTTGTCCTGCCTAAAACACTTTTTTCCCCATCCTCTCTGGTAACACTCTCTACTTACATTTTTTCATTCTCTACTGCTGTCTCTATTGTTTGCTTACAGATTGTTTTTCTCTGTAGCTGTTCTCCCTTTGGCTCTCTTCCCGCTCCGTTCGCCCTGCGGGCTCACTCTGCTCCTCTCCCTACCCCCAATTCCCACCCACCCACAGGGGTCCTAGCCTTATACCTCCCAAGCTACACCTCTTCCCGTAAATACCCAATCCTTGTATTTTGCTTGTTAACCTTCTACACACCCCTAGACTCTTTACTACAACTCCTTAATTTTCTAATACACCATACATAACCATGTTCCTACCTCTCTCCTAACCCACACTCTATTACATATATTTATACTCCTCCCTACTCCTATTACTATTACTTTCTCTTAAATCATCCTTCTCACTATTGCCCTACTACCTATATCTGCATTCATACCACTATTACTCCTATGTACTACCCTTCCTTTCCTATCTGTATCCTACATTCTAACTGCCTATAAAGATCTTATGTTCACTGACTATCACCATCCTTTCCAGCAAACTTTACTTGCAACTCAGGTTACCCCCTCCAACCACATTAATATCACAGCAACTTCTATCTACTTACTTCCAAAGTATCACAGATTAGGCCACATTACTTATCTCAAATGCAACAAATCCCTGAGCATCTACTCTAAAACTTTACAGTTCACACATAGACCTAGACGTTATCTCCTATTAGACGGAGACATTCACCGCAACCCTGGTCCCTACAACACAGATGGCTCTGATCCCCAAACAGTCATTCTATCCACCTCTTAACACCCCAGATAAAACATCTGACTCTCTCCTTATAGCACAGCTTAATATTTGTAGTATTAACAATAAAATAGCCCATCTTCACACTGTCTTAGATGTGCATTCCTTTGACATCCTATGTCTTATTGAAACATTGCTTAAACCAACAACATAGGACAATGAAATCACCCCACCTGGATACAATATATTGAGACTAGACCGCAAAGCCAAAAAAGGTGGGGGAGTAGCCATTCTTTATAAGTCATGGCTACACATCACTTCTTTCAATGTGCATCTCCCTACTGACAGTAATGCTGAAATCCTTTCTGCTAAACTTCAAATAAACACCTTTAAATCCATCTATTTAATTTGCACCTACCTTCCTCCTGGAAACAACATTAATACTCTTGAAAATTTACTTAGCTGGCTCTCTACTTACCTACCACAAGGAACAACAGTGTTGGGTGACTTCAATATAGACTGGACTACTTGTAGCTCACCCATGCCTACTATCCATATTAACCTATGCCAGTTTTCCCAAATCATTACCTGCCCCACTAGAATCAATAACCCTAACAACAAAGAAAGCCCCCTCAACTGGATCCTAGTTAACAATCACCCCACTATATATAAAGCAGGTACTCTTCCTGATTACCTCAGTGACCATTCACTGACCTATGTCATCAGACAAAGACTCAATATCACCAACTCTAATTTCTTTAGAACTACTTGATCCAATAAAAATTTTAACCTAGAATGCTTCCAGGCTGAACTTAAAGCATGTGACTGGTCACCACTGAAACACCTCCAACTAGAGGAAGCAGTGTCATACTTTAATAGTAAATTCTTACAAATTCTAGACTTCCATGCCCCCATACACACTATCAGAATTAGGACTAAATCTGCTCCATGGCTTACAAATGAAACCAGATTAAAAATTTGACATAGAAACAAAATCTGAGCCAAATGGAGATCTTCTAAAAACCCAATAGATCATCTAGAATTTAAACAATTGAGAAATGCTGTTAAAAGATCTATAATGACTGACAAAAAAACTTCTACTTTCAACTCTAGCAGACCTACAAACATAAACCACAAAAATTCTGGTCAGGCATAAACAAACTCTTACACCCAAGTCACACCAAAACACCAACCCCATCAGATACCACTAGTAACAATCCTAAGCATATTGCCGATGCCTTTAATACCTTTTTTATTGAAGCTATCCAATCACTAGCAAACTCTCTACCCCCTGTTAAACCAAGTCTGTCATCCACTTCAATTAGCTTACTACCATCATTCCACCTACAACCAATTCCTACATCCCTCATTAGCACCCTTCGCCTAAATCTAAAGACATGCATCCCTTCAGCAGACCTCCTACCAACCGAATACTTGCAAAAAGCAGCCAGAGTTGTAGCCTATCCCGTTTCCATTCTAATAAATAGGACAATTTCTGAAGGAACTATTCCATCTATCTGGAAAATCTCCCATATTATCCCTTTGCATAAGGGTGGGAACTCTACTGACCTTTCTAATTTTCAACCAATTGCTTTACTCTCTCCCTTAGCAAAAATAATGGAAAAATGTATCCACTGACAACTACTCAACCACCTTCTCCAAAATAATTTACTAGTTAGCTGTCAGCATGGATTTAGGCCATTCCATAGTACCACCTCTGCTCTTTTATCCTTTTCTGACTGCATCAACAAAAATCATAATAACAACACTCTATCTTTTGCACTTTTCATTGTCCTCTCAAAAGCTTTTGATATGGTTAACCATCAGCTTCTTATTGATTTACTTAAATCTGTCTCTCTTGATACACTTGCACTAAAATGGTTCTATTCCTACCTGGAGAACCGTCAACAAGCTGTGCTGTGGGATAACACACTATCCACAAATCTTCATGTCTCCCTAGGTGTCCCTCAGGGCTCTATTTTGGGCTCCCTCCTATTCTCAATTTTTATTAATGACCTCAACTTAACGATTCCTCAAGCTACCTGCATACAATATGCAGATGATTCAACATTAATATGCTCTGCTACTTCATTATCAGAACTCCAATCCCTCATCCAAAAGGTACTGAACATTGTGGAAGACTGGTTCCCACATCGCTGCCTACTCCTGTACCCCCAAAAAACAAATTATTGTTCTTTAATCCTACAAAAAAGTCCACACAAATAGACTTCACAGTGTTATCCAGTAATGGCACTGCTATATCTCCTGACCCAACTACCATACTATTAGGAGTAACAATTAATAAGAATCTGACCTTTGACACACATAAACAACACAATAAAATCAGTGAACAGAAAGCTAGGCTCACTTTATAGGATTAAATCCTTCCTTACTCCTACAGCTAAAACTACTATTGCCCACACCCATCTTCTCACTACCCCCCTCTATGCCTCTCCAATTTATACCAATCTTTCCAAAAGCAACCTCAACAAACTTACAAACTCTTACAAATACATTGCCAGATTTGCCACAAGTTCCCCATTTAGAACCCACCATTGTCACAATCTAAAACGATTGGATTGGCTGGAACTCCATAATCAACTTCTCTTTTACCAACTTACTATCACGCACAAGATCCTCTACCATCCTAGTAACACACCTATACTCACTAGCCTGGTTACCCCCTACATAAACCTATCTACCCTATGCTCAGCAAATAAACTGCAAGTATCAATACACAAGTCCTACAATAAGGCTGAAGACTCTCTATTTTCCAGCACTGTGGGGAAAACTTGGAACCTGCTCCCAAGAGAACTCTCATCTCTTTCCTCTACACCACTCTTCAAGAAGCAACTCAAAGAATACCTTAAAATAACTGGCTATGTCCATGCACCAACCTAGCTTGATCACTTCCTTCCTTCATACTTATTCTAAACTTATCTCAGTACTGCTATGCTATGTACTCCTTCCTATTAACCTCTGAATGTATTTGCTATCAGCTAATAAAGTTAGGTACTAGCTTAGAGTATCGTAGAAGATACTATAGTAATTTGTCTTTTCTTAGCAGGCTCTCTATAGTATATTATGTATTTGTCTATACCTCTTGTATATATTTTTTCACCATTTGTCTTGTAAAACTTTTGTTGATTTATTGATGTTTTGCTATCATCTAAATAACTTGTATCACCTAGCCTTAAAAATGCACTGTATCTATATTTCTAGTAACTGTTAGTGGAGCTTTTCTCCCCGGGCCTCTGCTGAAAATGGACATATATCCAGTTGGATTAGCCCGGTCAACAAATGTAAAATAAATAAAATAAAAAATAAATTGTCCAGTGAGTTTGGCTCTCCCCCACAAAAGAAGTTGAATAGGCCAGCTGATGCAGGGAGTGGGAGCCATTGGGTAAATCCATCAGACAGTAAAAAAAAAACATATAGGATATTTAAGCTTAAACATGAAAGGTACACTAACAGCTAACCATGCTAGATACTACCAGATAATTCAGAATTCATATCACATTATGTTGTCTGTTTCAGATGAATTGACTGAACTCTGCCTTGCTACAGTGACCTGTATGTTACACCAAAAATCAAAGTCTGGTTAGTTTTTTTTTTTTTTTTTTTTTTTCAAGCTTGCTTGGCATTGTTTTCTCCCTCTAACAGGAAGACTTACACCACTGGAACTTGATCTTGAAGATATGCAGATTAATACATTCTGTAATTAGCTTGTGGGAAGGCTGGATGAGGTAAAAGTCCAACTGGGAAATACCAAATATATATATCTATATCTATCTATATATATATATATATATATATATATATATATATATATATATATATATATATACATGTATATCTATCTGTGTATGTATGTATGTATATATACATATATATATATATATATATATATATATATATATATATATATATATATATATATATATATATATGGATCTACCTGACTACATAGAAACACCAAAAGAGCAAAAACGACTTCACCGACGCCAGAAGATCGACAAGGCAGAAGACCGACGGAAGAAGACACCGACGCTGAGAACACTGAGATGGGGAAAGGATGTGTAAGTATGCGGTAGTGACGGACATTAGGGTGCGAGTAAGGTAAGTGTGCGATGTTGACGGTGTGTAGGGATAGGGGTGGGATTAGTGAGTTAGGGTTAGGGCGTGGGTTAGGTAAGGGTGCGAGTAAGGTAAGTGTGCGATGTTGGCGATGTGTAGGGATAGGGGTGGGATAAGTGAGTTAGGGTTAGGGCGCAGGTTAGGTAAGGGTGCAGTAGTGATAGTTTTTGGGTTAGGGGCGGGTTAAGTGAGTTAGGGTTAGGGCGTGGGTTAGGTGAGTGTGCGATAGTGACGGACCTTAGGGTAAGGGTTTGGGTTAGGGTTGTAGATAGTTGTGTATGTATGGGTTAGTGTTGGTTTGTAAGGATTTTGGTGTGCTTGTGTTGTGTGTGTGGGTTTTGGATAGGGGATTTGTTTTGTTTGTTGTTATGATGTGTTGAGTGTATGAGGTGTCGTGTTTGTGAACTGTCGATTATGTGGTGTCGGTGAAGTCGTTTTCGCTCTTTTGATGTTTCGATGTAGTCAGGTAGATCCATATATATATATATATATATATATATATATATATATATATATATATATGGGTCCACTATGTAATTTCGAAATACTGAAATCCCAAATTACAGTATTTCGAAATTACATAGCCAAAAACCCAAGTACAACTCTCAATTCCGAAAACACATAACCGCGAAATTCAAAATCCCAAAACTACTCTACACATAGACTACACACATAAACAAACACAAAACTCCCCCCACAATCAAATAAATGCTTCTACATTATAGATAAGCAGAAGGGGGAGAGCCCCACTGCACCCTCCATGTGGGGGGCTGCACCCCCATCCCCCTACTTATATATTCTAACTCCAAGATCCCACAAAGAGAAACACAAACGTAACTCACACACACACATCTTACAGTCTCTCACACATACACACACACACACACACACACACACACACACACACACACACACACACACACACACACACACATCACAGTCACAACACACACTTACATACACTAAAGCCCCTAACCAACACACTTACATACACAAACTTACCTAAATTCAACCCAAACATCCACACACCCCACTAGCGGAAGTGGAAATTCAACATCTCTGTGCTTTGGGATTTTGATTTTCACGCTTCTGCCGGTTTCGGAACTTTGAGTTTTTGGCTATGTAATTTTGAAATACTGATTTTCGGGATTTCAGTATTTCGAAATTACATAGTGGACTCATATATATATATATATATATATATATATATATATATATATATATATATATATATATCCTTCGAATTACAAGTTCTGAAAATTAATTTTTCTTGTTTTTCTTGATATCCAGATGGGTAAATCTCTCTAACTGATTTGCATAATAGTATATAGGTTCATAGGTTCTTAGGTGTGTATTAGGCTAATGGCCCTGGGGACTTAACAAGCCTAGCCATAGGATAACCCTGGCATTGTGCCACCTGACCTTAGTTCCCAGTGCCTCTGCCAAGTAGATCCACTGGCGTTATCCTCAGGGTGAATTTTCTGTTTCTTATCGACGCATCAATATTTCTCTTGAAGATGACCAGTGAGGTGCTCTGCTTGACATGTATGGGAAGTCTATTCCATAGCATGGGCAGTTTCCAGGTTATGAACCTGTCCCTCCAGTACGTTCTGTTTATTGTGGTAATGAGGTTGAGGTCTCTGGAGCATGTGGTGCAGAGAGATAGGGATTTCTTTAGATGCAGCATTTATAACAGAGCTGGGTCAGACATGGCTTTGTAAGTCAAGCAGAGATCACCTCTAAGTAAGTGATATGAGACAGAGAATAGTTGGAGTTTTTTGAGTCTGTCCATATAGGACAAGTGTTTAAGGCCTAGGATCCTCTTTGTGAGGTACTTTTGTGGCCTCTCCAGTTGTTGTAGGTGTTTAGTGAGGTACATGACAAATGGGGCATTGTACTCAATGATTGGCCTAATGAGGGAAGAGTAGAGGGAGACAATGGCCTCTTTCTTCCTGGATGCAAACCCCTTAGTAATGAGATGTGCCCCATAGAAGGACTTTCTGACTTTAGTGGCAATGTGGTGATCAAAAGAGAGGCTGCTGTCAACCTGTGTTCCCAGATCTCTTATAATGCCTTCTGCATTCAGTGGACTACCATCAATGTGGTAATTCATGGGAACCAGGATTTTCCCAAACGGGAAAAAAACAAATTTTTTGGCATTGAGTTTAAGGCCATGGTTCTAACACCAGTCATTGGTCTCAGTGAGGCCATTCTATAGGATGTCAACATCACTTGGGGAGTTAATAATAGCTCCCAACTTGCAATCATCTGCAAACTTTGTCAGCCAGAGTCCCTTCATTTTGGCCTGGACTTCAGAGAAGTAGATACCGAACAGGAGAGGACCCAGGACCGAACCCTGTAGGACTTCACTCGTGACTAGTCGGCAGTCTGACTTGGAATCAGCTGCTTTCACACTGTGGGTTCTATTTGTATGATTGGCAAGGCAAAGACAAAAAGATAAAGAAGATAGCTATCAGACACCCTTCATAAGAGATGCCAGCAAGAACCTGGTCTCTAGCCCACAGAACATCAAAGGCAGATGGAAGCAGTACTTCCATCAAATTCTAAATAAAACAAATTCACAGAAGCTGTACTGCCCCAGGCACAGCCTTTGATGACCCATCACTGAACCAGTAATCAGGGAGCCTCAATCCTCACCACTGACAATAGTGAGGCATGTACACTGGGAGGATAACAGGTACAAAGGCAGTATTTCCTGATGCAGCTCTCTGCATCAAGTGTAATTTCCCTTAAGAGCACACAAAGACCACAGTCAGCCCAGGGCTGGTTTCTCCCTCTTTCTCCAGATCCCCACTGGCACAGCTATAGAGTTGAGATCTCAGCACCCTCTCTTCCCAACCAGTGCTTTGTGTCCCTGCCCAAGTAGCTGACACACACACTCTCTGAGGTTTGATTTGCACATACACACACACACACACACACACACACACACACACACACAGCTGGGAAAGGCTGGCACAGGTTTACCAGATATGCCTCTTTTTCCCAGACTATAAGGTAGTTATCGCTGCCACCAGCCAACTTCTTAGCAACTACTTTAAGGCCCTTAATAGACTGTGTCCAATCTTACTGTGTAATATCAATATTAATGCAAACGGTAGTTTGACCAAGAGCAAGGCTATTAGGAGTGGTCCACACATTGTCACCAAATAAATATGCAAGTATTCTCAAAAATTAAATATCACTAGACAAATCAGATACAATGAAAGGTTTAAATATATTTAATAATAAATAATAAAAGAACAAGAAAATAGTATATATTCACAGTGACACCAGAGTTCAAAATCACAGCAAACATTTAAAACACCATTGCAGGGCAGTCTCAAATAAAAAAGATATCTAAAAAGATATCTAAACTAAGCTTTGCTATATTCCTGACTATATCTAAGAGAGTTACTTTACCCTAGAAACTTACTTACACAGCAAGGCAGATGTGTGGTGAATGGTTCTTGTCAGGTCTAAGACAGAATACAGAATGCCCTGTCTCTCTAAAAGACTTTTTAAATTAATATCTCAAATATTACTGCTGGGATAGCTTGCAGAATGACATAATTTCTTGTCATCTGACCAAGTGAACCCCCCTCCCCCGCTGCTGGAAGCTGACAGTATTTAGCATCTACCTGTGAAAATACATAGACCTAAGATCTCTGGCAGATGCTGGAAGTCATAAAACAATTACATTATTTCACATTTCAAGACTAGCAATTACTTCACCCGAGAGACAATACAGAAAGCTCCCTCGTTTTAGACATTGTGTCACCTTGCTGCATTGAAACTGAAAGATGCCATCTTTTATGACATAGGCATAAAGTGATTTAATTTCAGCTATTTTTCTGAAGTTAACTTCCTGTATTCCAGTTTCCACTGTTAAAATATATACATTTAAATAGTTACACTAGTGTATGTAAATTTCTGTTATATTCCAGTAGGGCACACTGTGGTTACAGTTCAAACAGCACTTTGCAAAAACCTTTTCAATACAAACTTCTGTACCAGCAGTTTGATATACACATGACATACAGTTCTAATACATTTGTAACACAAGCCTCTTATATAAATAATGTTGATATTCACAAATGACATATAATTATTTACAAAATTCCATATAGCTGGGCTGGCAGTATCTCCTTTCATCACACAGCCTATGATGAAAGAAGAAGAGCTCATCCTAGAGTAAGTAGGAACAGCACTAAAGAAAATAAAGTCAAGGATAGAAGCAGGTTCAGATGAGATCACACCAGATATGATCAAAATGGTGCGTGATTTAGGGAAAAAATACCTCCAAATGGTACACATAGCAGTAAGGAAAGAAATGCATATCTCAGATGACTGGAGAATAAGCATTCCACTGCCAGTGTACCAAAGGGGACAACTGCGTGCAGTATAGAGGTATCAACTCCTATCCCACTTCATGGAAATTCTGGACAGGGTTATTAATACATGAATATACAGCACAGTAGAAAGTAAGATGGAAAACGAACAGCTCAGATTCAGATCAGGATGCAGCACAACCAACCTAATGTTTGCAGTGAGACAAATAGTTGAGAAGAAAGTAGAGATGAGGGAAGAGTCCAACTGGGCATTCTTAGACTTGGAGAAAGCAAATGACAAGGTCCCAAGAAAGCTGATTTGGACAGTCTTTCAACGGTTGGAAGTTCCAGAAACATTGGTAGAACTTATGCAGGTTATGTACAACAACACAATGACACAAGTACAGTGTTCAAACTCACAGATGGGTTCCCAGTGGGACTAAGTGTGCATAAGGTTCAGCTCTGAGCCCACAGCTGCTCAAACTTGTGATGTACTACATTAGCAAACAGTTTGGAGGGGATAGATCTACAAAGCTGCTGTATGCAGATGTTGTGGTATTACAGGCAGACTGAACAATAACTTCAGCAAATGACAGGGGAATGGAATGCAAAACAGAAGGCACATGTGATGAAACTGAGTACAGATAAGAAAGTTCTAATGGCAGCAAATGGGAGTAATCAAAATAAGCTTAAAACTGAGAAAGAAGGAAAAATAATGGAGCAGGTTAACAGTTTCAAATGACTTTGAGGGGTGGATGATGAGAAGGGAAGTCTGAATGAAGAGATCAAACCTAGGGGTTGCAACCAACTGGCACAGATCTCTGGGGTAGTGTGTAGCACAATAATGTTGAAGAAGCTGAAAAGTTAGGTGCACAAAACAGTGGTGTGACCAGTACAACTGTATGATACAGAAACCTGGTCAGTAAAGGCAGAGCAATTGAGGAAGCTAGAGGTAATAAAGATGAAGGCCTGAGACAGGTGATAGGATGCACACTGTGGGACAATCGAAGAAATGAGGACATCACAGCAGAAGCCCAAGTAGCTCCAATTGCAAAGATGGTCAAACAGATTACAGTGGTTCTGGCACATGTGCAGGAAAGCAGAAGTTAATCTGGTGAAGAAGATATGGGATAGATAGGAAGAATGCAAGTGGAAACAAGGGCATCCAGTAAATAGATGGACAGACTTGAGTGAGAGAAGACCTGATACAGTCAGGCTTGACTGTCAAAGAAGGTTGGAGAGTGGAACCGACTCCAAATCCAGCTCCAGACAAGTGACAAGTGGAGTACCTCAGGGTTCAGTCCTGGGACTGCTCTTGTTTGGCATCTACTTCTCTGAAGTACACGCCAACATTAAGGGACTCTGGCTAACAACTTTTGCAGATGACTGCAAACTGGCAGCCATTATTAAATCCCCAAATGATGTGGATATTCTACAAAAGGGCCTTACAGAAACAGATGCTTGGTGCCAGAGCCATGGGCTCAAGCTCAATGCCAAGAAATGTATAATTATCCCCTTTGGGAAAAAACATTTACCCGTGAATTACCACATAGGTGGCAGCACACTAAACACCAAAAGTGTGATAAGAGACTTAGGGACACAGGTGGACAGTGGCCTCATCTTCAATAACCACATCACCACAACTGTCAGGAAATCCTTCTATGTGGCACACCTCATCACTAAGGGCTTTTCATCCAGAAAAAAGGAGGTCATTGTCCCACTGTACTCATCCCTCATTAGACCCATCATAGAATACAATGGCCCATTTGGTATGTACTTCTCAAGACATCTGCAACAACTGGAAAGGCTGCATAAATACCTCACTAAAAGAATCACAGGCCTAAAACAGATGCCCTATGTTGACAGTCTAAAAAAACTCCAGCTATACTCTGCTACAAATCGTCTGTTCAGAGGCAATCTCTGCTTAACATACAAGGCCATGTCAAACCCAGAGCTGCTAGACATGCTACACAAAGAAATCCCAACCCCTCAGAGCCACACACTCCAGGGATCTAAACCTTGTCATCACAATGAACAAAACATGCTGGAGGGGTAGGTTCCTGACCCAGAGAACCCCAGATTCTGGAATAGACTGCCCATACATGTCAAGCAGAGCGTCTCTTTGGCCCTCTTCAAAAGGAACCTTGACGATTGGATGGGAAATAGGAAATTCTCCCCGGGGATCACATCAGTTGCCCTGCCATACAGGAGTCCAGGGAAGTAAATACTGTGGGAAGAAATAGCCAGGGAATAGTTATGGCTAGGCTTGTATAGGCCCTAGGGCTGATAGCCTAGTACCAACCTATGAACCTATGAACCTATGAACCTATGAAGTAAATCAAGAGAGAGGGTGACAACTGATGCAATGCCCCAACCTCATTTAGAAAATGGGAAAGGGGGTTGATACTGATGATAATGATGAATACTGCATTTATTTGATGGCAGAAGAAGACAGTCTATCTTGTCAGTCCTTTAAATGCATTTAATGTTCTGTCTCCCCTCAATCTCTAGAAAGTGATCTCTATTTCCTTTAATCTCTGGTCATACCTATTTCCATCCATACTATACACAGTTCTGGCGAATTTTCTCTGGGCTCTTTTCAGCAGCCTAAAGTTCATTTTTTTGCATGGCTTCTAAAACTGTACACATGATTTGGCATGGCCAAGGACTGGCAAAAAGCATTATTTCTTTGTTTTTAGAGGCTATTCCCTTAAGGATACACCTCAGATGCTGCTCACTGATGCCATGGCCCTATTACTCTGTCATGGCTGGTCTAGTCTAGGTCTGGTAAATGCCCCAGCTCTTACCTTGTCATCAGTTTTACTCCACCAACTGATACTTCACACTGGTTTTCTTGTGACAGAATTACAGTATGTTGCATTTTCTGTAAAGAACTTCAGCTGCTATCTTTTGTCTTGATTGGCCTTTATAAATCTTTGGTAAGAATCTCCCACCATCCCTTTTTTAGTGTCATCAACAGAGAGGGTGATATGATGATCCTGTTCTCTGTTCCATTTGATATGCCTGAAATGAACACACACTGGAGTACAGGACATAGACACAAGCCCTGTGTTTTTTTCTCTTATTATCTCCTTTATTCCTGATAGTGTGCAACTGCCTTTTGTACCACAACACTAGATTATTTAAAATAAATACAAACAGCCAGAAGCTCTGCTGAACATTCCTTCTTTTTTTTCTGCTGAAGGGTGTGCACACACAATGCACCTGCACTTTAAGTGCATACTTCACATTCCTCCCCACTTACATTTAGTCTCAATGGGATACACATACTAGTACAAAGGTATGTTCAGCTTGGCAGAAGGCACTAGGCTTAATTTCACTGGAACTTTAATGCACTCACAGTTCAATGCAGGCCAACATTAGATTAATGCAGTGTGCATTTAATGCTTGATACTTTATAATTGCTTGCCCACCTTATATATTTAGTTTTTCTCCAGAGAGTTTCTACAATGCTCAGGATAGTGTCTCTGTAATTATCAGTGCCTCTCTCCGTGTCTGGTCAAGTACTTCCATCAGTCGTGGGTCATGGACTACAATTCTTATGCTTCTTTGGTCATAATGCATACCATCCATCCTTCTCTGGTCACTGCAGAATATCCATCCTTCCCTGGTGAACATCCAAGTTTTTCTGCTTATGGTCTGAATCATATATAGGCATTTTAGAGTAAGCTGTTAGTCATCAAAGGTCAGCTGTCTTATTGATATTCCAGGATGCTGGATGGGCTAACACGCCTTCTAGAGACGTCTTGTCAGTGCTAACTGAAAAAAATAGTCTTTGCAAAACTAGTGTCTGAATGCATTTTTAACATTTTGATAGTTTCTTGTCATTATAATCTGTCAGGCATCAAGACTTCTTAAAGGCATGTCTTCGGTACTTTGAAACTGATTAGTAATAACATTAAGTACCAGATTCCAGTAAATATAATCATGACATTTTCAGAGACAATTACTGAAATAATTATCTGGAAAATGCATTTAAATTGAGCTGCTATCCTCACAGATTGAGGAGTACATGCATCTTGAAATGTAATTAAAACCATGTAATGCCACTTTATTGCTACATCTTATAAAACAAATACAAATATCACTTTTATACAGAAATATCAGCCTGAATGCAAAACAATATTAAATATTTATGTTTTTGTTACTCCTAAGTGCTAAAAACTAATTTTTTTTTGTTTTAGCTGATTCATTTGAAAATGTTACAGTCTGTAACTTTCAAAAGGCCGTAATGCATTGACTTTGACCCTACTTTCAAATAAAATAATAATATTTCTCTACTTCTGTAGATACTCATAAAAGTTTCACTAAAAAACACATGGTTGATAAGCCTTTTGCTGTACATTGCATGACCTAGTAACATTTAAGAAAAGTAAAGAGCATGTCTGTCAGAAAACATAAACTATTAATATTGTGCTATAATATTTAAAATAACAGTGGAGTTTTCTCCCCAGGCCTCCACTGAAAAAGGACATTTGTCCAATTGGAATTTCCCGGTAAACAAATGTAAATAAATAAATAAAATAAATAAACAGCAAATACCACTTTTCAGAGAAAAGTGTATTATTTTGGTTCTCTTTTCATATGAATGCACTGGTGAGCTGATTTCAGATATACAGTGAGTTTGTCAGCCTAATAAAATGTGAAATGTATTTATTGGTTGCGCACTGAAAGTCAAAAAAATAAACAAATTACTTAATGGGATTATTGATGAGTAGACATCTCAGAAAACATTTGAAATATTCTTGAAAATTTATCAGAAGAATAATATGTGAGGAAACTAAGCTGCATCATGTAGTTGAATTTGTTTTTTTGGCTCTTCTCTTCTGCTGACAATCTAGTCCTCTTTTCCAGCTACTCTACTGGGCCATTCTTTCTTTTTTCTTTGGGAGTGAGAGGCAAGTGGATCAGAAACAGGGCTGTCATGTGGATGGAAGAGTTTTTTTTCCTTTTTACTTTTAAGCCATATTCCCTATTGTATGTACCAGCAACCTCCTTAAGGTAGGATGTGCAACAGACATCAGCAAGGGGGTGTTAATCCTTTCTGCAAGTGATGTAACCCTTCAAGACTGCCCCACCTACACTGAAGGCACCTGTGTGGCCTTTGTGTCCAGGGCACATTTTCTACACCCTCTTCCCAAAGACAGGTGAGACGGTTAAGCTATGCTACTCTTGCTTCCCCATGCTGACTCTAACAAGTGTTTGGGCCTCTATTCAAACTCAGATCACACGGATGCCATTAAATCAGGTATTACAGAACACACTTAGCTGGAGCTTCCAGGTGAAGAGATGAGTACAATTTATTTTTATGTCATGCGCTTTACCACATACGAGTCTAGATTTATATAACAGAATTATTCTAGTGACAAAAACTTTCCCTTTCCATCAGATGTGTGATAATTTTTGCCTCTGATATAGTGGCAAATCAGTGAAGATAATTTATGACCCAGTCAAACATAGTCCACTCTGAGCAAAGGTCATATATCCACCTCCATGAAAACTTGAGCGTAATGCAAATATCAGAATGGTGGTGAACAACTCTGAATCTCTGTTACCTATGTATAAAAGACCATATGGCAGTCCACATTTGAGACATCATTGCAAATCTTTCAGATAGTAAGAGCAGAATGTTTAGCTACAAGATGAACATAAAACTGCAATTCTTTTCTTATATCTTTTGGTTCATTGTAAGGCAGAATTTGACAAAACTACTTTGATTGCTTCAAGACATATTTTTGAGTCCATGACATGTTGCAAATGAAAAAAAGTATATTTTTCTAGTGAAATATGTTGGGTTTTAACTCCTGACACAGTGACAACTGAGTTAAGATATATTCTGGGACAGTTCTGTATGGTACAGAGTAGTAGAATTTATGTTCCCCCACCCCAAAGGGAAACTGAGTATCATGCAAGATGTCAGGCTGTGACAGTGAAAAGGTTATAACCCCTATATTTGGCATATATGTATAAAAAAATTGTATGTCAGTCAACTTTTGAGATTTCAGACCAAACTGTTTATGCAATGAGAAGATCTTCAGCTACACAACACAGCCAAGGCAGTTTTTGCTGCTTCAAAACATGACTCTGAAGCAAGATATGCCACAAATGAAAAAATATCTGGAAAAATATACATGTAATGACACTTCAGTAAAGATATATACTAAACCAGTTCTATGTTCTTCTTCTTCAGTAGAAGTCATATACTCCTAATGGAAATTATATATAAGGAAAAATACCAGTCTGTGACAGAGAAAGACCTATGGATACCTGTGTTTGGTAACTATGTATAAAAGACCATATGTCAATTTTCCTCTGAGAGCTCTTAGCAAATTTTTAGGGTGCTATAAGACACTTAGAAGCGAAATGTACCAATGAGTTAAATTCTACCATCAAGACTGTAAATGTAGCTCAGTGCTGAATTTAACACCACCATTTTGGTTGGGGTCTGTATTACAACAGCAAAGAGGCATTTAATCGAACGCCTCTTTGCCGACACATATACAGCGAACGCACTAAAGCGCGAGCGCTCAGAACACCGATTTCTTTTCCTGGGAAAGAAATCATAGTACTAACAGACAAACACACACACTTTCAAACCTTATAATGTGGGGGGCTGCGCTCCCACACCCCCAACATGGGGGACTGTGCCCCCCACACCCACCTAACTAAATATACCATACAGTGGGGAAAGGGACAAACACATGGGGAAGGCCAAGCGATTTCTATAAAGAAATAGAATTAGAAAAGGCTAAAATTAAAATAGAACAAAGAGAATCAGAAAGAATTGTTCCAGTAGAAAATAAAAATAGAAATAAAAAGAATGAGAATAGGAAACAATGAGTTCGCTTTACAACTAACTACACAAATGATAATAGGAGAATGACTGACATAATATAGAAAAATTGGCATCTTTTAACTATGGATGAAGAAACTAAGAAATGGGTAGGTGAAACACTTAGTTTCTCCTACAAGAATAATAAAAACCTAAAGCATCTATTATGTGGAGAGAAGACTAAGGATGTAGTTACACATTATGAATGCTTAGGTACATTCCCATGTGGGAAATGTAAAATGTGTGAAGTAATTTGTGAAGAACAAAGATACCAGCATCCAAGTATCAGTTTTTTATTTGAACCAAGATTTTATGCCACATGTAATAGTATCAATATAGTTTATCTTGCTAGTTGCAACTGTTGCCACAGTTTTTTATGTAGGAAAGACTCTGAAATGATTAAGAGACAGAATATATCAACATTTATATGATATTAGGAATAGGAACACACAAAATGCTTTAGCGAAACATATAATGGAACAAGAAGTCATAGTTTTAATTTTAGGATATTACAACAAGTAAAGCTGAATTTAAGAGGGGGAGACAATAATAATTATTTAGAAAGAATTGAGCTAGGATGGATTTTAAGTCTTCGAGCTCATTTAACACCAAGACTTAATAATAACATCAGTATTAAGCCAGTGTTGGATGCACGCTCTATTAAATAAAATGTTAAATAATATGTAACTATCTCTTTTAGAAATTGATTTTATAATTCATCAATTAACATATTAATGATCACATGATGTGTATATATAAACGTGCTTGCATTTTAAATTGTTAAGGATCTGAAGAAACGTACATTTGGTTACGCAAAAGCGCTCATCCATTTTATTTTATTGAATAAACCAATTCCGAGTACAACAGCTTGGATTAATCAGTCATGGTGGTTTCTTTAGTTTTTGTTTTATTTTCATTGGAATTTGCCTATAGAAACCTTCGGGTGGTGACGCCAGTTTGTTTTTCGGTGTTTCAGATTTTTACCTGCATTCACCTCTACATGGCTGAAGAAATAGACATTGAATTGGAATATATCCCAACAGACAAAATACAAACCGGATGGAATAATATTATGTTAACTAACCAAGAAAATCCATTATTGGTGATGAATATGGTAAACAATAAGCAAACTACGATGTCGAACAGCACAAAGAATTTTCAAGAGTTTTTAACAGTGGTTAGAGAGTTGGAGAGTGACTTGTTTAAATATAAGAGACTTATGTGGCAAAGATTACATATGAAGGCGTGCTTACACTTTCATGTAGTTCCGAGGGGAATGAGAGTGTTATGCATGCCATCCTATGGAGATACACATCCAGACCTTTTAAAAAAATGGCAACAATTGAATCTTGATCTTAGTTATCATTATATTCGATTAATAACAGATTATTTCACACCAAAAGAAAATGAACTTAAGTGACAGATACTTATCAAACATAAAGATATTAGAACACAGTATCATGGTGAAACATTTGATAATGTACTGAATAATATGTATGTGAATGTCACTTGTCATGAGAATAAATTAAAGCAAATCAAGCAACGTAAAATACAAAGAGACTATCAAGACTTTACCGCTGGTAATGTCTTTTCTTGGTCTAGGACAAATGAAGAGTCTCAGAGTATAAATTTGGCTGCATCCACTGATATATTTTGCGCATCTAGCCAACTAGAAATGCCTCAGATAGTTACATCTGCTAACATACTTGAGAACTTTAATCAAACAGAAGTGCTTCAATGTTTAAATAAATCTTTTACTTCGGAACATAATGGAATTTTGAATGAGAATATTGGCGTGCAGTCGGGCGTATCAACTAACATCATAGAAGCAAGCTCCACCCCTCCACCCAATCAGGAAGCAAGACTTCAGGTCGAATTGGGAACGAGACCAAAGCAAGTTATACCCAACACCATAGAGAATTTTTTACCATTACCAGTCAAACCATGAGCATATCAACAGCAACGGTCAGAGAGCAGAGGAAGGTGAAAAAGGAAATTTTCAGTGGAAAGAGAGACCTCGAACCGAAGGGTGAGGCAATGAAAGGATTAGTGATCAATTTATCTAATCACACACTGACAAAAGAAAGGACTCAAGTTTTAGATAGAGGTTTGACTTTTATACCATCAACGAGGACAAACATGAGTGATTCACTGATTGACTTGAGACTTTTTAGTCGCAATTTAGCATTAAAACTAGTTTTTAAAGATGAAAAAAGAATGTGACTGACAAGTGTACATTTAAGAAAAAAAGCATGTTTACACCGAATGTACCACCGCATGTTGACATGTTTGTTAAGTTATGTGAAAGAGATATATATGACAGTTCATCTCGTAAGAGTAAGAATAATTATTATAATATAACCAGAGAAGACAAAATAGCTTTTACTTCTCTACAGAATAATGATAAAATAAGTATTAGACCTGCCGATAAGGGAGGAGCAATAGTCCTTATGAATAATGAAGATTATAAGAATGCCATGCTGGATATGTTAAGTGATAGAAATACTTATAAATTATTGCAGAAATTTGATTATGAAAGGATTTTAAGAAACGTAAGAGATAGTTTATATGATGTGCAGACAATTAGATGAGCAATTATTTACCTTTTTATTAGTAGATAAACCTATGATACCTTGCATTAAAGGTGTGCCTAAAGTTCACAAGTCTCTGAATCACCCCCCAATGAGACCCATAGTAGATGGAGGGGGATGGATAACGGAATCCATTTCACTATATATAGAAAGTAAATTAGGACCAATAGTAAGAAGCATACCTAGTATCCTCAGAGACACAACACAACTATTAGATAATTTGAGAAAGAAGGCAGTTGAATTAAATGGAAAGCAATGCTTAATGGTTACATTAGATGTACAGAGTTTGTCCAATTGCCCAATGATCATGGCATAGAGGCAGTAAGAGAAATACTTAACATTGTGACAGCAGTTAGCAATGAAGAGAACATGCTAATATGCACTCTATTAGATCTAGTACTATCTAATAATATCTTTATATATGAACAACAATTATATCTACAACAATGGGGTGTAGCAATGAGCACCCCATGCACAAATTCATACGTGAATCTAGTTGTACATCACTGGGAAAACAATATTTAAGAAGTCATGCTTTGAGCACAAATATAATTACATACAGACGTTTTGTAGATGATATTCTCATGTTTTGGGAAGCATAAGAAAAGTCCGTAAATGAGTATATAAAATACTTAGAATTAACAACATCGTTTCTAAAGTTCACAGTTACTTATTCATATGCAATAGTAAACTATTTAGATGTAACAATATATAGAGATGGACAGGGGAATGTCAATACTAAATTATATCAGAAAGAATGTTGGAGAAAAAGCATATTAGATCATAGTAGTAGTATTCATCCAGGACATGTGTTCAACAATATAGTAGAAGGACAGATGAAAAGAATAAAAAGAATTTGCAATGTTCCACAAGATGAGGAACAAGAAGTAGAGAGATTAGAGAGGCTGTTATTGGCAAGAGGCTATAAAGAAATAGAATTAAAAAGGGCTAAAATGAAAATAGAACAAAGAGAATCAGAAAGAATTGTTCCAGTAGAAAATAAAAATAGAAATAGAAAGAATGAGAATAGGAAAGGAGTTCGCTTTACAACTAGCTACACAAATGATAATAGGAGAATGACTGACATAATAAAGAAAAATTGGCATCTTTTAACTATGGATGAAGAAACTAAGAAATGGGTAGGTGAAACACGTAGTTTCTCCTACAAGAATAAGAAAAACCTAAAGCGTCTATTATGTGGAGAGAAGACTAAGGATGTAGTTACACATTATGAATGCTTAGGTACATTCCCATGTGGGAAATGTAAAATGTGTGAAGTAATTTGTGAAGAACAAAGATACCAGCATCCAAGTATCAATTTTTTATTTGAACCAAGATTTTATGCCACATGTAATAGTATCAATATAGTTTATCTTGCTAGTTGCAACTGTTGCCAAAGTTTTTATGTAGGAAAGACTCTGAAATGATTAAGAGACAGAATATATCAACATTTATATGATATTAGGAATAAGAACACACACAATGCTTTAGCGAAACATATAATGGAACAGGAAGGACATCGTTTTAATTTTAGGATATTACAACAAGTAAAGTTGAATTTAAGAGGGGGAGACAATAATAATTATTTAGAAAGAATTGAGCTACGATGGATTTTAAGACTTCGAGCTCATTTAACACCAGGACTTAATAATAATATCAGTATTAAGCCAGTGTTGGATGCACGCTCTATGAAATAAAATGTTAAATAATATGTAACTATCTCTTTTAGAAATTGATTTTATAATTGATTAATTAATGTATTAATGGTCACATGATGTGTATATATAAATGTGCTTGCATTTTAAATTGTTAAGGATCTGAAGAAACTTACATTTGGTTACACGAAAGTGCTCATCCATTTTATTTTATTGAATAAATCAGTTCCGAGTATAACAGCTTGGATTAATCAGTCGTGGTGGTTTCTTTAGTTTTTGTTTTATTTTCAAATTATATATAAGGAAAAATATCAGTCTGTGACAGAGAAAGACCTATGGATACCTGTGTTTGGTAACTATGCATAAAAGACCATATGTCAATTTTCCTCTGAGAGCTCATAGCAAATTGTTAGGGTGCTATAAGACACTTAGATGCAAAATGTACCGATGAGTTAAATTCTACCGTCAAGAATGTAAATGTAGCTCAGTGCTGAATTTAACACCACCATTTTGGTTGGGGTCTGTATTACAATGCACTAAAGCGCGAGCGCTCAGAACACCAATTTCTTTTCTCAGTATAGACCGAGCGAAAGCGCTTGAGACAATTGTTTTTGCTGTTTTTTGCAGTTCATTTGACTGTTATTTTAACACATCAAAGTGTTTTGAATTTATCTGCCTTTCTTCCTTTGTGGCAACCGGGTCCTGTGGCCGTTAGGCAGTATTCATTCAAAGAAATCATAGTACTAACAGACAAACACACACATTTTCAAGCATTACAATGTGGGGGGCTGCACTCCCACACCCCCCAACGTGGGGGGCTGTGCCCCCCACACTCTCCTAACTAAATATACCAACTCCGAGATCGCACTACAGTGGGGAAAGGGGCAAACACATGGGGAAGGCCAAGTGATTTCTTTCTCAGGGAAAGAAATTGCTGTTCTGAGAGTTTGCGCTTTAGTGTGTTCACTCTATATGTGTCGGTGAAGAGACGCTCGATTAAATGCCTCTTCACTGTTGTAATATAGAACATTTGGTTGCTACAGACTAGGAATTTTAAAACACAGCATGTTATATTAGGAAAAGACCCTTTTTATCTGTTGAAATTTTAATAGGATGCTTTCATCTAAGCAATGTCATCTCAGTAAATGCATTTATTTACTGGTATTTAGTTATCAGGAAAGCCTGACTGTGTTACGAGCCATTTTCAGTGTAGACTCAGGGATAAAAGCATAAACATCTATAATTATACAGAGTAAACAAACACAGCATACAAGGCTTTAAGACATGGTACAATTATTGAATAGTGTATATAATATATACGTTGAAGTTAAAGAATACAGCAATACCCTTGAGTAAGTAGAAGTGGTAGTTACAAACAATACGGACATGTATGTACAATGTGGCTTATCTGAATGATGCGGTTTATACATCCAAATAGAAGTAAAAGAAGTCTCTAGAATTTAACTATGCAATATTATTAATAATATATAAAATGTAAAGGAATGTATGAGAAGTACACAGGCAAAGTGATGATTTAAGTGAATTAGAAATGGTAGGAGATGTAAATAGGGAGGTGTGGCAAATCCATGTGAAAGCAGAGCAGCTGGAAGAGATATTGAAAGAAACTGGAGATACAGTAGACATGAATAATGTCCTAGAAGATGTAATCCATGGGATGGTATTTAACATTTTATGGGGTGCTGACTCTATCATGGGAATAAAGCTATTTTCTGCATTTGGACGCATAGCCAAGCTGGAGCATATAACCCAATGGAAACTCGGAGCAGCCACTAGAAGAATTATACTACAAGGTATATGTGTGTGTGTGTGTGTGTGTGTGTGTGTGTGTGTGTGTGTGTGTGTGTGTGTGTGTGTGTGTGTGTGTGTGCGCATATCAATATCTAGAGAGAGAAAGAGAGAGAGAGAGATAGAGACCAATCATATATTCCGCATTTTGAGAAAGTTACATACCACCCCTTAGAAATCAAGCACAATACACCATGACAGATTATGACAGTAAAATGATTATATACACATCTGTCTAAGATAAAGAACTTGAAACACTTTTAATATATACATCAAGAAAACCCTTAGAGAATTACCACAAAATGCACCTAAGATTTCTATTCTGCATCAAGCATTTAAATGCAGCTCACTGCTGGATTTGACCCCACTTGTTTGGCTGCTTCAGACCATGGCATATTTCATCGTAAAAAGTTTCTTCTACAGAAGTACACATGCTGTTTACTTCTGATATTATTGCAACTGAGTACATTTATCATTTATGCAGGGTCAGTATTATATTTTCCATCCTGTTATATAACACATCAATACAAACCAAATGTAATGCAAATTTTAAACTATGATAGTGAAAACCCTATGGATAACTGCATTGAGTACTTATTTATGTAAAGAATTTTATGACAATTCCACTTTGAAACACCATAATAAAAATTTCAGAGAATTCTAACATGGCATTCAATTACAAAATCACTTAAGACTGTAATTCTGCCTTCAAGGATTTAAATGCACCGTACTGCTGAATGTGATACCATTACCTTGACTGCTTCATAGCATGGAATTTGAACCACATTAGGATAAGAGTAAGACTGAAAAAACAAACCTTTCCCAGGTACAATGTTTATGATTTTTGCTTCTGATGCAGTAACAATGTGATAAAAAAGTATTCTAGACATGAAATTCATTCTGCCATCCTGTTCAAAAGTCAAGTATTCACATCTAATGGAAACTGAGTTAGCAGCCTGGAACTTTATAATGGTCATGAGGCCTATTAATAGAGAATATCAATGCATGAGTTAATCTCTGTAACTGTTTGACATTTTCTAAATAGACTTTTAGTCATCAAAATTTGATATTCAGTTAAAACTGTAGATAGGCCTTGCTTTTAGGTGTACAGGAAGTAGAACAATTGTATGTGCCACGTTTTCTTTTCTCTGCATTGAACTTTCAGATGTTGGAAGACCTCATTTTTAGGGGTAGCTAGTCGTTTATTTTTTATGTAGTGAATGCAAAAATATATCTATGATTTTATGTATTACATATTGGCCCTTTGAGAAATAATAAACATATGTTTCCTCAACTGAATCTAAAGACATATTTTGGAAGCAGTGCAAAATAATAATAATAATAATAATAATAATAATAATAATAAAGTAGCCATTTGAAGGCCAAGACATAGACTGTGTCTTCTATGTGCTTGTAAAACACCATGAACATGAGCTTCATCTCCATTTGCACCTACTCTCCCAGTGGAAGGCATGTCTTTGAAAAGGGGACACCTGCTTTAACTATAATGACATTGCACATACATAATGGCGAAAGTACTGAAGCTAAGTTTATTACTGTTGGATGCACACACTGCCCCCAAATAGATATAGCAATGATTGTTTAGCAGCAATGATATGCAGTGTGTACTGCTAACAGTCCATAGATATATATGGCACTCTACCAGTATTTCTTAAAATAGAAGTAACTACAAGACCAAAAAAAAAAATCCTAAAAATAAAAATGTCTGATCCTATTGACATCTCTCCTCAAATCAGTAGAGATCACTGGTTAAGTACAAAGAGTGGCAGCTCAAAGCAATCAGTCTAAAATGCTTGCCTTTCATAGTAATGGGACATAGGTTGACTAGCGATGATGTGAAATGCCTTGCCAATGCACAGCATGATGTCTCACTTCCAGGTCCATTCATTTGAATGGAAAACTGTACGATAATTATTTCATTAATGGATTTAATGTACTTACAAACTAATCATGCTGAAAATGTCCTAGGATAGATTTTTTATTGTAAAATGAAATACATACTGATTTTAAAATTAAAAATAGTATGCACAAATAGTTATCTTCCTCAAAGAAGGACATGTTCACCAGGTTCAAGAATTCAACATAGTTTCTCTTCTTCTACCTACAATTCCCTCCTTACAGGTTGGTGTTTCACCAGCCTTGTTGAAAATAAACAACTTATGCTACTCTCTATTCTCCTTCTTGGTTCATTTTATGGTCTGCTAGAAACTCTTTGCGGATATCTAAAGGTCATTCTCCATGGCCTCAATGAGCCCTCAGACCTTATCTTTAGTGTCTGGTGCAGCTGGCATATTAGTACCTCTTTGTCACATTTGGAGGCCCCTCCTGCTGTAGCATTGCATGGAAGGCTTACTTTGATGGCTTCCCTCAGTACTGTTTTCTACCATTAGGTTTTTGGATTACTAACATGGCAGACATCAACAATTTGTTGGTCAGAGCACTTTGCTACTACCTCATCTACTGACATTTTGAACAACGATCATCCACAATAACAAAGCTCTTACCCTTACATTGGCCTGCCTCCCAACTCCTGCTACTTTAGGAAAATTCAAAACTCTTTTACATAATGTCACCACCTCAAATAAACATATTAACAATTGATTTCTACTTCGTGACTTTAACATCAGCCTGCTCAGGTCTATCCATCATGATGCCATAAGCCTCCTAATTGACTACAGCCTAAAACAGTTAGTGCAACAACCTGTTCATCCAAACCTTAAAACAAACAACAATTCATTAAAAGCTCTACTAATAACCAACATCCTCTCTCTGTCTCTAGTCTCATATATCACAATTCACCCCATTACTAATTGACTGCTGCTCAATAAGCTTTCAGATACATCCCCCATCCCAAAAAATCCCCCTCAGCTTATGTCTTTCTAATCAAATTCTGACTCAAATATCCAAAAAAATATCCATCAATCCTTGCAGCCATAGACTGGTCAAATATCCTTAACACTACCAAAGCCAATCTCACAGAAGAAGCCTTCACAAATATCTCAGTCATCTACAAGACATGTTATTTCCTTTACAAACTAGACCTTACAAGCTGAAAATGAATGACTGGTTCACCTCTGAGCTAAAATCACTACTCAAATACAGAGACAAAGCATGACATAACTGAAAAGCTATGCAAAGCCCTGAAATTAGAAAGCATTTACCCAACTAAGAAACCTTTGTAAGCAAACCACAAGAAGCCATAAAGCTCAAATGATGAAAACTTAGCAAAACTCACTAGTTATTACCCCTAAACAGTTCTGGAAAAAAGTCAACAGGCTAACCAGGAGAAACAGTCCTTCATCCAATTACAATACCATAAGCACCTCTCTCTCCATCTGAAACCAACAAAACACAAACCAATTCACCATGTAGGTAAAGAAAATCAATCTGAGTTCCTCTCGGAATTTAACAACCTTCTCAGACAACACTTTACCACTGCTCACTTTACCTCTACATATGCATATCCCTTACATTCCTCTATTTTACTCCATACACATGAAAATGAAATACAGCTTCTCCCTGAACAAATAAAATTTGCAGACCCCTTGGAAAAGATTGTCTCCACCCCTGATTTGCCTGTTATTGTAGAGAATACATTATTGCAATCAACACATACATAACATCTGCCTAAAACAAAACACTATGCCAGCTGTATGGAAAGCAGCAGTACTTAACCCCCTCCTAAAACAAACCATTACCTTCCAATATCTGTCATTACTACACTAGTTAAAATTGTAAAGAAACTGATCTACAGCCACGTACATCCTACACTACCAACTTCAAACTCCTCTCATCCAAACAGCATGGATTTTAGTCAGGCTGCAGCATACTGGCAGCTATCTTGATCAGCACAAACCAAATTATCTCACAAATTGACAAAGGGGACTTACTGGTTATATATTTATCAACCTGCCCACAGCTTTTGATTTAGGAGATCACAGCATAGTATTAAACTACTTACTTGACATAGACATTAGTCCAGATGCACTATCCTGGCTTGAAAAATATTTTTCTAACCAACACTTCTGTGTAAAAGACAACATATTCTTTGCATCTCTAGCCAAAATCAAATAAGGAGTACCACAAGACTCCATCCTTGCTCCCCTTCTTTTCCATCTACATAAACAAACTACTATTGGATCTACCCCAAATTTCTCTGCTTGAGTATGCTGATGACATGGTCCTATTCCAATCTAACAAATCTTTAACAATTTTTCAGCAAGAACTGCATGCTGGCTTTCTCACTTTTAACACTTCTATCGGCAATAGAAACATTCTTCTTATCTCTTCCTAAACAAAAAGAATGGTCTATGAAACCAAGCCAAAGCTTAACAAAACCTTCTCACAATCACAAATTTTTGATCACAATAACACAGCATTAGAAAATTGTTCTGAATTTTAATACCTAAGAATTTGTCTAGGCACATCCCTTATACATAGAAAACACTAGGAAAAAAGATTAACAAACTACTATTCTAAACCAACAAAATCACTCCTTTCCAAATACTCCAAAATAGCAAATAGGCAAAGGCATTTTAACAGCACAAGTAGAATATAGACTCCCACTAACAGCAAACACCTCAAAATGAAACTCCACAATGACTGAGACAATCATCAGTAGAAACTAGACTCCCACTAATAGCAAACACCTCAAAATAAAACTCCACAATGATTGAGACAATCACCAATAGAATCTGCCATTTACTCACACATGCCCCAAAACATGAACAGCTCTGCAAAACACTACAAAAAG
Source organism: Protopterus annectens (assembly GCF_019279795.1). Classification (NCBI taxonomy): domain Eukaryota; kingdom Metazoa; phylum Chordata; order Ceratodontiformes; family Protopteridae; genus Protopterus; species Protopterus annectens. The sequence continues at coordinate 1,048,765,896 of NC_056746.1, read as the reverse complement.
CAAAATTTCTTTATGTCAAACAAAGATCTTGCCTGTTCTTATGCTCTCCATTTTTCAAACTTCTACACATTCATACAGTTTCCTCCCTGGTAGCCAAATAAGGGAACTTCCTTTATAAAGGAGCTGTTAACAAGTTGTATCCTGTGGTTCAGTGATGTAGGGTTTGATTCCCTTAGCCTCCATTGCCTGACTGTGTGACTCTGAGCAAATCATTGAGTCATACAGTGTTCCTTGGCTGAGCCTGAAAAAGGTCCAAGGAGATCAGTGCTTTAACCCCATTAACAAATGCAAATAAAATGAAATAAATCCTAAATGGCAGGCTCCTATGACTAAACTACAATCCACATATCATTGTTTTTACTTATTGGTCCTAAAGCATGAGAATCTATCCCTGCAAATCTCAAAGAAATATATTCTTACACAATTTGCTCTTAACCCATGTTTGTGCAGGAGATATGGGGGCGCAGCTGTTTCTCAACACATGCATACTGGAGTGCCAGCATCAGCATTTTTGATGTTTTGAGGTCAGCTTAATACCAGTGGACAGTTATCACTAGTACCCCCCCACTCCACCCCCCCACACACACACACACTTATATATATATATATATATATATATATATATATATATAGATCTACTTCTAAATTTTGAAGTTTCAAAACATTGACTTTCTTATGGTGGAGACGATAAGATTGAAGTTTTGAAACTTCGAAATTTAAATAAAAAAACAAACACACAAAAATATCTTTTTTAATGTTTTTGCAGGAGGGAAAGCCCCCTGCACCTCCACACCTCCTGCCAATTAAACATACCAACTGCGAGATCGCACTACAGTGAGGAATATTGGAAATATATCATTCTATGCTGTACGAAGATCTCCATTTAAATGGTTCGAAGTTTCACAACTTCAATCTTATGGTCTTGACCACCATAAGAAAGAAAGAAAGAAAAGAAAAGTAAATGATGAACGGACATACTCTGCAGATGGAAAATCGAATGTTAGGTGTTCAATTTCCATGTTGCCGAGCATTACATTACTGAAAGTTCACATCAGCGAATGTTACTGTGCATTCGCTGATATGAACTCAAAGTAATGTACAGAGATTGCAGTGGTACAGTGTGGATTGGGACATTCATGCCTTTCTTCAGTGTAGTGTAATCTCAGAGTTGGAATATATAGTTAGCAAGTGGTGTTGGGGACTGTGAGTGCAGGGAAGCTTGCTCCACTGCTAAAACTTGATGTCAGGTGTAGGTGTTTCACTTACCTGACCTCCTATATAGACATCACGTGCTCTATTTGGAGACAATGTCGAATATGATGAATTCATTCAGCTGATTCTGCATTGTGAACTGCAGACTGGTAGCCCAACATAATGCATCAGAGATATTTCAGGTTCAGCTAATATTGGGTAAGATAGCAATAGGTTCCCAACCATGTCCCAAGACTCACACTCCATGTTCCTAAGCACCCTGGAGAATATCAGGGTCCAACCTAACACTCTCATACTGGGTGACTTCAACTACACTTTCATTAACTGGGAAAACTACTCATGTACCAATTCACTTGCCCAACATTTCCTGGAATTCATTAATTCCAGTGCCCTGACCAGCTCATTCTTACCCCCACTAGAGGTAGCAACATCCTTGACCTGGTCATTACTAACATGGGTGACCGTTGCTCCATACCAATAGTCAACTCCTCCCTGGTTAGATCCGACCACAAACTAATCACCTTGGAAATCCACATCCCTCCCACCCACCCCTGCAAAGGTAACCACCATGAAAAACTTCTCCAAAGCTAACTTTGGGCTCCTAAAATCAGAGGTGGCTAACTTTACAGCACCCATGCAATTGGCGAACAGCTGCATGACCACCGAATCATACACTAATGCCCTGTATGAACATGTACACAAATGCATGGATCTTGCCATACCCAATAGAACCAAGATGCTCTCTTCCAAAAAAAAGGAAGCCAATCTGATGGTCCCCTGCCATAAACAAACTCTACAACAGAAGGGGGAAACTGATGCAGAATAAGGTGAAGTCCCAAGACTGGAAAAACTCCCTTATCAGCCTCAACAAAATGTTGGCATCCCTCATCAAATCTTCTAATGCTAGCTATGAAAACAGAATTGCAGCAGATAGTAAACGCAACCACAAGGCTTTCTATAGTTATGTAAAGAATCTCCACGGTGATATCCAGATTTGCTCAGAGCTATTGCACAATGGCACCTCCTATACTGAGCCAACAGATATTGCCAATATACTGGCCGACAGATTCAGTTCCAACTTTACTCCTCTCTCCCATACCAAAGGACCATTCACAATACCAGTATATTGCCAGGCACCCAGTATAAATGCTGTACAGGTTAAAATAGCACTGTCCAAGGCCAAGAATACAGCTTCTGTGGGACCTGACAATATCTCTGGCTGTGTTCTACATGAACTTACAGAGTAAACTGGCACCTCACTTATGTGCCCTGTCCAGTCACAGCCTCACCTCAGGCTTTGTCCCTACTGAATGGCGCACTGCTACAGTCATCCCTTTCCACAAAGGAGGAGCAACTACAGACCCTGGGAACTATTGCCCCACTAGCCTGATGAGTCTGATATGCAAAGTTATGGAACGCATCATTATGGACCTAATAAACAAGGATATAGGGAATCTCCAAACTCTGGATCCCACACAGTTTGGTTTTGTGAAGGGTGGATCATGCCTGCTCAACCTGGTTGACTTCTTTGAGTCAGTCACTAGAGCTGTGGATGAAGGCAAGGTGGTTCATACAGACTACCTTGATCTGGCCAAGACCTTTGATACCATTCCCCACTCAGGAATCATAGAAAAACTCACTAAGCTAGGCATCAACCCCTGTATCACTAGGTGGGTTGCAAACTGGCTCACAGATAGAACCCATAGTGTGATAGTAGCTGACTCCATGTCAGACTGCTGACCAGTCATGAGTGGAGTCCTACAGGGTTCAGTCCTGGGTCTTCTCCTGTTTGGTATCTACTTCTCTGAAGTCCAGGCCAACATGAAGGTACTCTGGCTGACAAAGTTCGCAGACGATTGCAAATTGGGTGCCATAATTAACTCCCCAAGTGATGTTGACATCCTACAGAAAGGCCTCACTGAGACCAACGACTGGTGTCAAAATCATGGCCTTTAGCTCAATGTCAAAAAATGTGTCATCACCCCCTTTGGGAAAAACCCAGTTCCCATGAATTATCACATCAATGGTAGTCCACTGGACACAGAAGGCATTATAAGAGATCTGGGAACAGAGGTTGACTGCAACCTCTCTTTTGATCACCACATTGCCACTGTGGTCAGAAAGTCCTTCTATGTGGCACATCTCATTACTAAGGGTTTTGCATCCAGGAAGAAAGAGGTCATTGTCTCCCTCTATTCTTCCCTCATTAGGCCAATCATAGAGTACAATGCCTCATTTGGCATGTACCTTACTAGACACCTGCAACAACTGGTGAGGCTTCAAAAGTACCTCACAAAGAGGATCCTAGGCCTTAAACACTTGCCCTATATGGACAGACTCAAAAAACTCCAACTATTCTCTGTCTCATATCGCCTACTTAGAGGCGATCTCTGCTTGACTTAAAAAGCCATGTCTAACCCATCTCTGTTAGAAATGCTACTTCTAAAGAAATCCCAATCCCTCTGCACTACACGCTCCAGAGACTTTAACCTCATTACCATAATCAACATAACAAGCTGGAAGGACAGGTCCATAACCCAGAGGCTGCACGTGCTATGGAATAGACTTCCCATACATATCAAGCGGAGTGCCTCACTGACCCTCTTCAAGAGCAATCTTGATGAGTGGATGGGAAATAGAAAATTCACTCTGGGGATCAGTCCAGTGACTCTACCTGACAGAGGCACTGGGAACTAAGGTCAGGTGGCATGATGCCAGGGTAATCCTATGGGCTAGGCTTGTAAAGGCTTCAGGGCCATTAGCCTAGTACATACCTATGAACCTATATATTATGACTTTCACTGTTTTCTTCGATGTTATGAACAGCGAAACTTCACTAATTCGAATGGTTGCATCATCGAAAACGATACCTGGGAAAGGAGCTACTTGGCCACCATGGTGGTATTTGGCCTTTTCTCCACTATAGTGCGATCTCAGAGTTGTTATATTTAGTTAGGGGAGTGGGGATGCAGCCCCCACATTGGGGTTGTGGGGGCCTAGTCCCTCACTTTGGTAGGTTTGATTTACTTCGTTATGTATAGCTTATCCATGGTGGACAAGTAGTTGCTTTGCCAGGCATTGTTTTCGATAATGTAACCGTTCAATTAAGTGCAGTTTTGCCATTTTTGCCTCGATAAAATGGGATTCGATGCTCTCATCTTTCGATATGTTAACTGTCACCATCTCTTTTGATTCAATGCCACACTCCTGCCTAATTCGACACACATGCCTAACTGTCACAGATTTTCTTTCACACAATCCATCCACCTCTTTGCTGGATGTCCTCGTTTCCTCTTACCTTCTTCCTGTCTGTCCCAAATCTTCTTCACCAAATTATCTTCTGCTTTTCTACATGTGTCCAAACAACCATAATCTGTTCTCTTAGATCTTTTCTGCAACTGGAGCTACTTTGGCTTCTGCTCTTATGTCCTCATTTCTTTATCTGACCCACAGAGTGCATCCTACCACCCTTCTCAGGCACTTCATTTCCATCACCTCTAGCTTCTTCATCTGTTCTGCCTTTATTGCCCAGGTTTCTGTACCATACAGTAGTATTGGTCACACTAAACCACTGATTGTACACCTTACTTTTCAGCTTCTTTGGCATTCTTCTGTCATACACTACACCTGATACTCTATGCCAGTTTGCTGCAGCCTGTCTGATTCTAGCTTAGACCTCTTCATTCAGACTTCCTGTCTCCTCAACCACCCCTCCCAGATACTTGAAGCTATTTACCTGTTCCACTGCCTTCCCTTCTATCTCAATTCTCAGCTTCTTCTGATTTCCCCAGTTTGCTGCCATTACCACTGCCTTATCTGTGCTTAGTTTCATCCCATGTGCCTTTAGTTTTGCGTCCCATTGCTCTATACTTTGCTGGTGTTCTTGCTCAGAGTCTGCCTGTAATGCCACATCATCTGCATATGCCAGCTTTGTTGATCTGTCCCCACCAGCCTGTTTGCTAATGTAGTCCATCATCAGTATGAAAAGCAGTGGGGTCACAGCTGAACAATGGTGTAAACCTACTTTGACTGGGAACCCCTCTGTGAGGCCAAACACTGCTCATACTTTAGTCTTCGGGTCCTTGTACATAGCCTGCACTAATTCTACCAATGTTTCTGGGACTTCGAACCACTGCAGTACTGTCCAGATCAGCTTTCTCTAGACCTAGTCATATGCTTTCTCCAAGTCTAGGCATGCCCAGTTGGACTCTTTCCTCATCTCTAGCTTCTTCTCAACTAACTGTCTCACTGCAAATATCAGGTCAGTTGTGCTGCACCCTAATCTGAATCTAAATTGCTTATTTCTCATCTTACATTCTATTATTCTGCATATCCATTTATCAATCACCCTCTCTAGAACTTTCATGCAACGTGATATGAGTTTGATGCCTGTGTACTGACCACAATTGTGGATGTCCCCTTTGTTCTTGTACAGTGGCACAAGTATGCTTATTCTCCAGTCATCTTGTATACACTTCTCTCTCTCCACACTGCTATAAGTACCCTCAGTAGCCATTTCTCCCCTATCTCACCCAGCATCTTTATCATATCTGCTGTGACCTCATCTGAGCCTGCTGCTTTCCTTGACTTCATCTTCCTTAGTGCTGTTCTTACATCTTCTAGGGTGGGCTCCTCTTCTTCTCTCATTGTATACTGTTTCTGGGGCAGTACAGCTTCTGTGGGGTTTTCTTCATTCAGAAGCTGCTGGAAATACTCCTTCCATCTGCCTTTGATGTCCTGTGGACTGGTGAGCAGGTTGTTGCTGGCATCCCTTATGAAGGGTGCCTGACTATCTTCTTTATCTTTCTATCTTTGCCTTGCAAGCTGATATAGTTTTAAAAACTGTAAAGAACCAACTAAAACAAACTGCAGAAAGACAAACAGGCTGGTCCTCATTCCTAGGGGCAAATAAATCCAGAAATACTTGCCAAAGTAGAAAAAAATGTTGTTTAATAGGACAAAACAATCCACCAACGTCGCACACAACAGATAGCAGGTTACTGGTTTGGTTTATCAATGTAAACTTCGTCAGACAACATTCAAGTGCATTTCTAACATTTAAATATTCACACCCAATGCCTGAATAAAATCTACTATGTATTCTGTAAAATATGTGTTACATGGTAAATACCAAATGAATGCATTGAATTAAAGCAACTGCATCACATTGGTTACTTACTAACTTGCCAAATATATATATATATATATATATATATATATATATATATATATATATATATATATATATAAAACTACTTAAAATGTATTAAAAAATGTGAAACACTTTTTTCACCGCATTCTAGTTCATTCATGAACTATATCTACTATAAAATCACTTAAAAAGAAGCAGCATTAATTTTCCTTCTTTATCTTCCTTCTTTCAGGTGCCTTAAATTTCAAAACTGGGACAATTGAAACTCTATCATTTATGCCCGGCCATCTATCAGCTTGCAAAAATATCTGCCATTTTACTTCTTAAAGTTCTAAACTGGTATCCCATGGTGCCCGTTCTTTAATTTCCACAAGGTCGATTGCCATGATCTTGAATAAATGGCTGACATTTTCATGAATATGACAGGCTAGGGCATTATTAAGATTTCATTTTTTACAGCATATCCATGCTCATAAATTCTGATTAAATATCCTCTCAGTTTTTCCTATATAAAAAACTATGCATGATTTAGAAACAGCTAAATATTCTATAGCTTTTGAGTTACAATTGTATCTGGCTTTAATTTTTATTTTGAAATTCTTGACTTTAAATTCATCTCCTGTTCTAACCTTGTGACACCAGTTACACGTTCCACACTTATACATACCAAAATGTACCTGTGAGCAAGGAACCTGACTAGTTCTCAACAAGTCCTTCATGTTCCTACATCTCCTAGAGGTAATGACAGGTTTGTCACCTAAATGAGTTCTGATGTCCTGTGAGCAAGGAACCTGACTATTTCTCAACAAGACTTTCATGTTCCAACCTCTCCTATAAGTAATGACAGGTTTGTCACCTAAATGAGTTCTGACGATAAAGTCTTCACTCAAAATTTCCCAATTTTTATTAAAAACCCATCTTAAAGTGTGGAAATCATGAGTGAAAGTAATGGTCAAAGACCTTGTGAAACCAGTTTCAGCCCCTGCTGTTGTGTTATCAAAAGATGGAACACTAACAGAAGAGCCATTCAGTTGTTTTGCAACTCACTCCCTAAAAGATGGTAATTCACTTGGTCCTTTCTCTCTGTTAATACTGGGACTAAAGTGTCCATTTTCTCTTTTTCTAATGGCCTCTTCTATTAAGTTATTAACTAAATCTACTGGGTAAGCCCTTTTTATAAACACGGATCTCAAATTGGAAATTCATTTAAGAAATATTCCTGTCTAGACACCATAGGAGCAGCTCTCACCAATTGTCCCTTTACAACTGACCATTTTAGATGCCCCGGGTGTGAGCTGCTGTAGCATAAGGAGGAGTTCGAATAGATTTTCTTTCTATACATTGATGTTGCATATACATCATAATTCTCATCTTTAAACAAATGCACATCTAAATAGTCCATGTGGCCCTTTTTTACTACCCATGTGAAATGCAAGAACGTAGTTGTAGTGCTAATGTATTCTAAAAATTCTTCCAAAACTTTTAAGGATCCTTTTCAAACAATGCTGATGTCATCCTGAAACCTGTAATAAACTTTTATATGGGTGTGATAGTCTGATTGAAAGACATATTTCCTTTCCCAATATGCGATGACACTATTGGCATATGCTCCCCCACAAGCCGATCCCTTGGCTATTCCAATTAACTGTAGGTAATATTTATTGTCAAACGATATAAAATTGTTTGTTAATACTACCTCCAGAGGTAACATTATAAGATTTATTTTATTATGGTCTACTTTATGTTCTAACAATAGTTCATTAACCCAATGTAAACCAATATCTCGTGGAATTCAGTATACAGGTATCCAACATCAACAGTGACCAATATGTCATTCACATCATATTCTGTTTTATTGATATGCTCTAAAAATGTCCAGGAATCCTTGCAGATTTAGCTCTCCATCTTTAATATTGTCTTGAGTTCGTAATCTAGGTACTGGGCACATGCACATATTACAGAATTTCTACCATCCACAAGGGGTCTCATGGGGGAATCACGAAGCCCCTTGTGGATTTTAGGAATGCCAAAGAACACTGGAATTCTAGGGGTTATGATGTTAAGGAAGTTGTAAAGGTTGATGTCTATTCTTTTTTGCAAGAAAATATCAGTCAGCTGACAATATATTTTCTAATATGCCCTGTTCAACTCATTAACGGAGACTTCCTTATAACTATACATTTCTAAAATGGCTTGCATTTTATTACTGTACACATCAATATCCATCAGAACCACCCCACCCCCCTTGTCTGGTTTCATAATTCTTTCATTCCCGTTCTTTAAGTACCTCAAAATGTTTGACTCATCCTCACTCAAATTCATACTGTCAACATTATTTTTATGTTTATATAAATTGTGAAGATCCAGTTCACACAATTTCTCATCAATTGCAAGCTTTGGATGCAAAGGAGGGTTATAAGTAGAGCTGATAGAATATAGGTTACGACTACTGTTCTGTACATGATTCCCATGTAATAAAGCTAAATTTAATTTCCTTTCATAGAGCTCAAGGTCAATCATGGTGTCAATAATATTGAACCCTTTAGAGGGTACAAATGTCATGCCCTTCGATAAAAAATCTGCTATATGTTCGTCAATACATAAATTAGAATAATTATACACTGCAAAATCTTTCTGCTGGTTATAAATGATCTCACATTCGTTGTTTGAATTCATGCTCGAAAAAACAATGTCAGTCACATTTTCATTCACACCATTATTTGATTGATCAAAAAACTTAGAAGTTTCATTAGTTAAACTTTCAGTTTCTATAGAAACTTCACATTCTAAATGTTCTTGACTCATACAGGAATTGTTTGAACTTGTGACATCCAAAAAACTGGAATTTATGATCTCCACTTTTTGTTTTTGGATCTTGTCCCTTGAAAACCCGCTGCTGAAAACTCCATCTGAAACTGCTGCTTTCCATAAGAGTTGTCTTTGTTTCTAAGCCGCTCACTTCTTCTAAGTTTAGGATACTCTTTCTCATAGTTCATAGCTGGTTCACTTGTAATTTCAGCTACCTCTTCTTCAAGCTCATACTATGTGGCTGTATTAGCATGCATGTTCTTATTGCCACCATTATATTTGGCTTAGGTCTCGGGTAAGCTGAACTGTTAGCATAGTCACTCAAGTCTCTCTTAATTTTATTTAGCTTGCCAGCTTTTAATTTATTAATGTACTGGTCTATGCTGTTATAGATCCTTAGATACTCAAACTTCATGGTGTCATACTGAGCAGCCTCATGAATAGCTTTGTCTAAGCCATTCAGATCTTTGAATAAAGAGTCTATTGTAATGTTATTATGCTTAACTAGCAAGTCCAGTAACTCAATCCCAAACTTATCAAATAACTGCAACAATTCAAGATGGAGAGCGGAATTATGACTAAGTCCTGTTGGCAAACGCCATAACCTTAAACCGTTAGGGACAATTTTTAGTCTAATACATTCTCTAAGGTATGCATTTTGCAACTGCAATTTTTTTACAACGTAAAAGTTTGTTATCAAATTCATCCAGCTTACCATTCAAAGATGGTGTGTTTTGTCTTGAATCTGCCGTAAAAGAAAGTCCAGTCCCAAGCCACTCTTTTAGAAGAGGTATTTCCTTCCTTCCTTAAAATACCATTACCAACAGGTTTGCCATTTTGTGTACTCACAACTCTTGGTTCAGCTTCTTCCAAACCAAAAGCGTCATGATACAAGCCGTTCACGAGATCTGCAGCACGGCTTGCTGCTAGGCATAGAGGAGTTGAATTAAAGTCACAGGAAGGACAAATTCCTTCCCTAGGTACATTCAAAGTTCCACAAGCATCAGAATTCACAGAACTGCTGATCCGGTGATATAAATTGTCAAGCCTTTCACTCAACTGCAATATAAGGGCAGTTAAATTACCAACGCTGTTCTCTTTTTCTTTTGGTTAAACAACCATTTGCTCCTAAATGGAATCAAGGTCATTGCCTGAAGCCATAAAAACTGTAAAGAACCAACTGAAACAAACTGCAGAATGACAAACACTCTGTGCCTCAGTCCTAGGGGCAAATAAATCCAGAAATACTCGCCAAAGTAGAAAAAAATGTTGTTTAATAGGACAAAACAATCCACTGTCGTACACAACAGATAGCAGGTTAGCGGTTTTGTTTATCAATGTAAACTTCATCAGACAACATTCAACTGCATTTCTAACATTTAAATATTCACACCCAAGTTCTAATTAGCTAAAACCCTTAAAGCAACATAAACCCCTAAAATGCCTGAATAAAATCTACTATGTATTCTATAAAATATGTGTTACGTGGTAAATACAAAATGAATGCATTGAATTAAAACAACTGCATCTCAGTGTTCACTTACTAACTTGCAATATGCAATATATATATATATATATATATATATATATATATATATATATATATATATCTTCATGACTACTTAAAATGGATTAAAAAATGTGAAACACTTTTTTCACCACATTCTGGTTCATTCATGAACTATATCTACTATAAAATCACTTAGAAAGAAGCAGCATTAAATTTCCTTCTCTATCTTCCTTCTTTTAAGTGTCTTTAATTTCAAAACTGGGACAACTGAAACTCCTGGCCATCTATCAGCTTGTAAAAATATCTGCCATTTTAATTCTTTAAGTTTTAAACTGGTACCCCATGGTGTCCTTTCTTTAATTTCCACATGGTCGATTGCCATGAACTTGAATGAATGGCTGACATTTTCATGAATATGACAGGCTAGGGCATTATTAAGATTTTGTTTTTTGATAGCATATCCATGCTCATAAATTCTTTAATTAAATCTCCTCTCAGTTTTCCTATATAAAAAACTGAGCATGATTATATTGTGAACCATGTTCAGTTTTTTATATAGGAAAAACTGAGAGGAGATTTAATCAGAGAATTTATGAGCATGAATATGCTATCAAAAAACAAAATCTTAATAATGCCCTAGCCTGTCATATTCATGAAAATGTCAGCCATTCATTCAAGTTCATGGCAATCGACCATGTGGAAATTAAAGAAAGGACACCATGGGGTACCAGTTTAAAACTTAAAGAATTAAAATGGGAGATATTTTTACAAGCTGATAGATGGCTGGGAATAAATGATAGAGTTTCAATTGTCCCAGTTTTGAAATTAAAGGCACTTTAAAGAAGGAAGATTGAGAAGGAAATTAATGCTGCTTCTTTCTAAGTGATTTTATAGTAGATATAGTCCATGAATGAACCAGAATGTGGTGAAAAAAAAGTATTTCACATTTTTTAATACATTTTAAGTAGTTATATATATATATATATATATATATATATATATATATAGATAGATAGATATAGATAGATATATATATATATGTATATATATATATATATATATATATATATATATATATATATAGATATATATACAGATATATATATATATATATATATATATATATATATATATATATATATTGGCAAGTTAGCAAGTGAACAATGGGATTCAGTTGTTTTAATTCAATGCATTTATTTTGTATTTACCATGTAACACATATTTTATAGAATACATAGTAGATTTTATTCAGGCATTTTAGGGGTTTATGTTACTTTAAGTGTTTTAGCCAATTAGAACTTGGGTGTAAATATTTAAATGTTAGAAATGCACTTGAATGTTGTCTGATGAAGTTTACATTGATAAACGAAACCGGTAATCTGCTATCTGTTGTGTGAGACGTTGATGAATTGTTTTGTCCTATTAAACAACATTTTTTCTACTTTAGCGAGTATTTCTGGATTTATTTGCCCCTAGGAAGGAGGCACAGCCTGTTTGTCTTTCTGCAACCTGATATAGTTTCTTTGTGCCACCTAATATGTCACTTTCCAGAAGTCATTAGAGTGCCTCTGATGCCCGATTCTTTGCTATTGCAACTACTTTCTTAGCTTCTTTGTTAGCCAACCAGTATTCCTTCCTAGCCTGGTCAGTCTTTTCTATCTCCCACTTTTTCCTGCACTCCTTCTTCCTTTTGATGATTTCCTGGACTTCTGCATTCCACCACCAGCTTTTCTTTTATACCTTATTTTCATATCTGACTTGGACACATATCTGTTCTATAGTCTTCACACATGCTGTTTTCAGGAACTGCTATTCTTCTTCAACTCCACCTATTTCTTCCTCTTCTTGGGGTGCTAGACCCCTGAGTAATTCTCTGAACTGTTGTATTTTCTCTCCAGTCAACTTTTAGGTTTTCAGCCTGGTCTCTGTTGACTTTAGAGTCTTCTCTGACCACCGCTTGCAGCTGATTGTGGCAACCAGTGGTTTATGCTGTGGGCTGACTGTTTCACTGCAGATGATTTTGCAATCATTGATTATTCCCCAGTGCCTGCTCCTTACTAGGAGGAAGTCTTCCGGAGTTGCATGTTGGCTACTCTTGTATGTGATCTTGTGACTGTCTCTCTTTCTGAACCATGTGGTGGCTCCTATCAAGCCATTTGCCAGACAGAAGTCTAGAATGGCCTCTCCTTCTTTATTTCTGTTGCCCCACCCATGTGGACCCAGACAGCCTTCTTATCATGTTCTGTCTGTCCCAATATGTGCATTCAAGTTATCCATTATCAACACAAATTCATGTTGTCTTGCTTTATCTAGTAGGTCCTGCGACTGCTGTCCGAATGCACTCTTTTCCTCACTATCATAACTCTGCTGTGGGGCATAGGCTGAGATTATGAATACTGCCCTATCGTTACACTTGAGTCTGATTGCCATCAGTCTGTCACTAATTCTGATGATATCCCTCACTGCCTTCTGAAGCCTCTCTCTCACCACAATTCCCATACCATTCTAGCCTGTCCCCCTCCTGAGTAGTAGACTCTGGATCCCCAAGCCAAGTGGCTTTGCTGCACTGCCCTTTCATCTTGTCTCTTGGATACATAGGATGTCCAGCTTCCTCCGTATCATCATGCCATCCACTTCCAAGCTGCATCTCGTCAGTGAACCTACATTAAGTGTAGCAATTCTTAGTTCATGTAAAAACAAAAGAAGCAAACAGACTGATGAAAAACAAAAAGAAAAGGTCGTAGCCAAGACTGCAATCCACTATTTATTGAAGTGCTTTTCATTTGCAACAAAGTGCAAACTTCTTCAGAATAAAATACAATGAATGAAATGTCTGTTTTATCAATTTTAACACTGTGTCACATGGTGGCAATAAACCAATCCAACGTAACCCTCTCTTAAACAAACAGCACCAAGACCAGAAACTTGTGAAACCTACATACTAAATAACTAGGGAGAAGATGGTAAAAATTTCATTAAAATCTCAATTAAAAAAATATATATATATATATATATATATATATATATATATATATATATATATAATAATTCCACCTTTACTTTAAAAGACCGTATACAAAAATATGAGTAAACAACATCTAATAATTACAAACACAAAAGTCGCCTTAACGGGAACTGCCCACCATGAGACAGTTTTATAAGGTGCATATCCAGTGGCAATCTAACTATCCAGGCATTAATGATAGCTGTTCAATTAAATGCTTATTGAAACTAAAACGCTTAAGGAGATGAACCCTTAGAACTGCAGGATATAATTGCTAACATTTGTTCACATTAATTTGAATAAATAAGGTAATCATCTATTCCCATAAATTAGCTTATATGCTATTTAGAGGCATGTTGAATATTGAGAAATGAATTATATAAATATTTCTTCATGCAACTAATTTCACGTAGAAATTAAGTGATTTTTTTTTCACTTTTTCTTTATTGTTAACAGTAATGTTTTAAATTACTTCAGTTATGTCTTTTGTTAATAGTTATAGGGTACTTTATGTGTTTTTAATGTATTTTTTAAGCCCCTATTTGGAGTACTAGAAGGTCAAGTTGCAATATTTCGTGGCTAGATTGCCACTGGATATGCACCTTATAAAACTGTCTCATGGTGGGCAGTTCCCGTTAAGGAGACTTTTGTGTTTGTAATTATTAGTTGTTGTTTACTCATATTTTTGTATACAGTCTTTTAAAGTAAATGTGGAATTATTATATATATTTTTTAATTGAGATTTTAATGAAATTTATACCGACTTCTCCCTAGTTATTTAGTATGTAGGTTTCACAAGTTTCTGGTCTTGGTGCTGTTTGTTTAAGAGAGGGTTACGTTGGATTGGTTTATTGCCACCATGTGACACAGTGTTAAAACCGTTAAAACAGACATTTCATTCATTGTATTTTATTCTGAAGACGTTTGCACTTTGTTGCAAACAAAAAGCGCTTCAATAAATAGTGGATTGCAGTCTTGGCTATGACCAATTCTTAGTTCATGTTTGGCAGGTTGATTGGTTTTACATTCAGCTTTTACTCAACACAGCTACCTCAGGTAACCCAGGCTGGGGAACTAGACACTGGCTGGCCAGTAGCTTATTGACCCAGGCCTGCTGGGCTTTATGGCAGGCACACACTGGCCAATAGGGTCACATAAACCCCTCTTACCATTAGCTTGGGTCCCTAGCGTAGGTCGGAGTAGGCAGGGTCCTCAACCAACTTAGCACCGTTAACTACCCATGCACATTTGGTGACATTAGTCAACATGACCAAATCACCTAGAGACATATTTTACATCGTCAAGTGGCTAGCCCTGCCACGCACGCACAGACACACACACACACACACGCACACACACACACACACACACACACACACACACACACACACACGTGCAAGGTGTGTGGTGTGTGTGTGTATATGTGTGTGTGTGTGTGTGTGTGTGTATGTGTGTGTGTGTGTGTGTGTGTGTGTGTGTGTGTGTGTGGGGGTGTGTGGGGGTGTGGGGGTGTACTTTTGTATATTCCTGTACTTGCATTACTGATCATCTCCATATTATGCATAGTGATTGCTTCTGTCAGTATTGCATCCTCATCGTAATTACCTTACCATACTGAAATGTATATACATGTTTTTGTTTCTTTGCTTTCCTTATTTATTTCTCTCTGGGCTGAGACTGAAATTGTAGATTAGTGTTTTACCCCAGTTAAGAAATTCAGATAAGATAAATAAAACTAAACACACCATTTCATCAACCTGTCCTGATATAGGAGAATCTCTTGTGAAAATATGTGCTGAACTCATCTGATACAGTAGCATTTGTTAAGCCTTCCCAGGATACCATAACTATGTATTTTGGTGTCCTGTGTCTGCAAACTTCATGCAAATAGTGACCAGTGATCTGGACTGAACCATGAACTCTGATTCAAAAACCTTAGCTGCTGAATCATGGTGCTGACAGCAAGTAGAAAAAGCTGTAAACTAAGAGGATTAAACAGTTGGTATCTGCCATCACTGTTTCTGCTTCCCAGTTTCTTTCTTTCTTTCTTTCTTTCTTTCTGTCTCTGATAGCTATAAAAAGACTGCTATTGGAATAAAACAATTTTAACAATTTTTTAAAACATATGATTCACAACGAAGGACAATAAGGGCAACAAAGACTTTCTTAGTAAATTAAAATCAACACTGATTTTTTTCCTTTCTTTATTAATACAAATAAAACAAGACATATCATTAAGCTTTTGTAAACTGATCAGTCAGGCTGTCAGGCTAGGGTCAAAATCCTTCCATAGTGTACAAATAAAAGAGAAATTCTAACTTATGAATCCCACAACCTGTTAATGATCTTCAGAGGTTATTTTTTTATTCCACTGAAAGATTCTGAAGCACAATAAGTGCCAAAGATAACGCAGAGTGTTTTTTTAAGAGATACATCACTTTTCTCCCACAGTTGTCTTTGTGCTGATTAACTGTACATCAACAGCTATTTAATGGAGTTGCCAGTTTGTTAATTGATAATCAGTTTGTGTCAGTTCAGATGTATTAACAGCAATTACTTGATATTCTTTATCACAGGAACAGAGAGTGTAGAAGTCTTAGTATGCAGAGGAAGTAGTAAAAATGGCACTTTAGTCCATCCAGTTTATTTGGTCAACATGAAACATTACTTCCTCATCCTTTTCAACAACAAGGAGGGTATTGTCATTTGTTATGAGTCATCAGCAAGCATTTATATCTTACATTAAATCAATACAACTAGCAAAGCATGAAAGTGGACAAAGCAACGGTATTATCTGAACTGAATATACTTTTCGTTCCTCAGAGAAGGTTGTGAGAGCCAAAATTACACAGCAGTGTAGCTGTGCAGCTCTGCATGGTCTCTGCGTGAACTTCCTCTTAATGCAGCAAGCTGCCTTGGCTGTGACACAGATAAGTGACATGAATTTATGGCAGAGAAACCCTGTTTTAAAGCTGTTACAGCTAGAAATGAACTTCAGCCTTTGAAATCTATATAACTGCGGGATTTCCTTTGTACAAATATACATACATACAGATTGAAGCATAATAGATGTGTATATGTTATTAGAAATATCTCAAAAAGCTGAATAGAACCAAAAGGAAAGCATTATATCGCAGTACAGGAGTTCCTCACTTTCAGCTGGACGTCTGCAAGACCCGCTAATCTTTTCTTTTTTTCTCTTTGTTTTTTCTTGAGCATTAACAGAGCTGGTTTAACATTTCAGCCATGATTTTTTTTTGTAGTTTTAATTAGTGACCGGTCTTCTTATGTTAGTCTTATGCAAATATTGCTGAAATAATACAGATTATTTTTTTTCACTTGCTCCACATCTTCCAATATTATGCTACCTGGTTGGGGGAAAAGGAGCACTATAACATGCATGTGAGACAGTTTTCATTATTTAAATGTATTTGAATATTCAGAGAAAAAAAGCCAACATATTCCCAAAAGAATGAATATTCCATGTCATTATGTAATAATTGTTTTGATCTAAACACAAAAATACATAAATGCACACAAGCACGAAACAGGTTCAGGCATTCAATCTGTCTTCTGCCGCATAACAAGTGACTACTTGGTTCATGATTTTGTGGTCACCTCCATTAACCAAGCTCTAGATTGATTCTTAGTTCTTCCGATTTCTACACTTCCAACATCTATGAAGATATTTCGTGTAGTTTCTATTCTGTCAGTTAAATATGTTTTCTGACATTTCCCTTAAGCTTGTGAATGCCCAGCTTTGTACTATGAATAGATTTTTCTCTTATGAGGTGTTTGACTGGTTCTCTCATACTCTGTCTTCATTCAAGTCGCTAACTCAGTTTGTACTACCATGAAATCTTTCACAGGAATAGAGTCTTTCTGTAATGATTAAAGCATTATGATCAAGTAATCAAGTAAAACTTTATTGTCATTCAGACTAAACAACCACAAGTGTACAGCTGGACGGAATTACATTTCTTCAAGCTCATGATTACACATAACCAGTTCAACAATTAAACCTAAGCACATAAATACATAAACAATATATACACACACAAACACACACACCCACTCAATGCGCCAACCGAAGCTCCATCTCCACACTGGCAATTTCAGTCCAGTTCCAATGAGCCAACAAAAAACAAAAATCCAGATCATCCCACATCCAGCAGACAATTCAGTCTCCACCACCTCATCCAGATGAATGATCACAGACTCCATCATCCTCCACTATCACAATCCACCATCCACTCCACCACCAACCTTGTCTCCACACCAGCAATGACCCAGCTTCTTCAGTCAAAATCAAATCCGGATCCAGCACAACACCATTCAACACCATCTGACTCAATCCAACACTCAGGTTTCCACCATCCACTTTGCTCAGCTCACCTCTCCACATGTAGGCCCAAACAGCCATGGCCAGACCAACACTCCAGCCACTCCAAGCTACCCAAGCTAATCCAAATGGTCCACCGATCCAACCAATCCACCAACACCATCCAACACCATGGCAGCATCCCACTCTATACTCAGTCACAAGCAACCTCAAAATACAATAGACACATACCGACAATTTGTACAAGAAACATGAGACAACAATGGGAGCTGAAGGCGCTGGCATCTTGCATAATGATGTATAATGACACTTAATTAAGGGATTTTTCGATATCTAAAATGCACAAGAGTTTTCCCTAATCTGTTTTTATCTTTGTTTCCAAGCATGACTCTTGCAAGCCAGTAATTAAAGGATAGCCCTTCTCACAAGTTCTTAATCAACTAGCTACCAGCCATTGGTGGTTTAGTTGAAGAGGACTAAGGCTATTAGCCAATAACAAGTTCCTGTGATCCAGAGTTTTATTCCTTAATATCCATCTGCATAATGTGTGGATCTGAACAAATCACTTAACCAGATGCGTGCTCACTGATTATTCCTGATAAGAAGCACTTGTGCTTAGTATGGATGTCCACTTAATAAATTAAAAAAAAAATCACAACTTGACAACCAACATTTCAATGTCAGTTTAAAAGGACATGTGTAAGATCACTTCCAAACTATCTGTATCTGTTGTATCTCTCTGGCTGTTCTGAGATGTGTAATTAGTTATGGTACAATAAACTAAGGGGTATTATTTTATACATTATATACTAGTAATTTGAATGTGCTTCATTACAACCTTAACAACTATCTGAATGCTCTCTGTATCTGTTCTTTGGAAAATTATACTTCTTCATCTCACCTGTAACCCTGTCTCTCCTGCCATGGCTCTCATCCAGAATGATGAATCCCTAGACAATTTCTTGTGTCCTTTCATTTTTGTTTTAAATATGTCACCTCCAGATGCATTATGGAGCAGATGCCGAATCTGTCAGATGAAAAGATCTTAACTACCATGTAATCTGCATCCAGCCTTGCTTAAGATGTCTTCAGATTTTGTAAACATAGACATCACCAGCATGCAGGGGCGGCCCGTGCTATTGGACTGCCGGACTGCAGCCCCCTCAACTTCAAACTAACAAATAAAAAGAAATAAAAAGAAAAATTTTTTTTAATTTCACGGACTTCGCGCACTAGTCCAGACTGCTGCTGAGACAGTCTGGAGCATGGAGCATGCACAGATTGTCTCAGCAGCAGTCCTGATTGAGACACGTGAACAGGAGCGCTCCAACAAGTCTATGCAGTTTTACGTGTCAGGGTCGGACTGCAAGGTCGGCAGTCAGGAGAAGGATCTCGGGTCTGGATTGGATTGCTGCAGGGGAAGATCTCGCGACGGGCAAGGTCAGGATTTGCGCGGGTTTTTCAGCTGCACTCGTTGGCAGACTGTGTGTGTGTGTGTGTGTGTGTGTGTGCGTGTGTGTGTAAATGCCCCTGGTGCAATATACTGGTGGTTAGGCTCATGGTGGTGTGGTAGGGAATACCTCAGGCTTGAACCCTGTACCTTGTATGCAGGTGTTAAAGACCTGAATTCCCTTCCCACCACCATTTGTAAAAAATTGCAGATTTTTGCCTCATATTTGATCTGATCTGTTCCTCATAATATCTGTGGTTTATAAATGTTGCAATGCTTGATATTTGATGGTGCAGTGGTAGCATTGTTGCCTCACAGCTGCAGGTTCTCAGGTTTGCTTCTTGGCTGGGGTGCCTTCTTTGTGAGGGGGGGGGGTCTGTATCTTCTCCCTGTGTTTGTGTAGGTTTGCTTTTGTGTCCTCCCATGTTACAAAGACATGTCTGCATTATTTCTTCCTGGGCCTCTGCTGAGAATTGTTTTTTTTTGTTCCAAGTCAGACTGTCCTGATTAACAAATGTTAAATAAAATTGACAGGTATTTGAATTTCAGACTTCAGGTTTCTGAATGTTTAGTTCCTTACATATTTGATGGTGCAGTGGCAGTATTGTTGCCTCACAGCTATAGGTTTTCTGGTTTGATTCTTGGCTGGGGTGCCTTGTGTGTGGAGTCTGCATCTTATTCCTGTGTTTGTGTGGATTTGCTCTGGTGTCCTGCCATTTTACAAAGACATGTGTCTACAGTATTTCTCCCTGGGCCTCTGCTGAAAATTGTTTTTGTTCCGTCAGAAGTAAAATTGACAGGCATTTGAATTTCAGACTTCATATTCTTCAGAAAATACATAGTAAAACAACGTTTTATTCTAGCAATAAATATATAGTAACGCAACCTTTTATTATAGCAATTTTTTAAGTTTATAAGATGGCTATTTGAAATTTGTCCTTATTTTTGGGAATGTAATACCCTGTTAGTGGCTTTGTCCAGGTTCTTTGTGCTAAGGTTGACAGCTATGGCAAGAACTGAATTCACTGAATATGTTTGAGGGCTGTATTCCCTCATTACTGGGTTTGTTCAGGTGTTTTGTGCTAAGAGGTTGACAGCTATGGTGAGAACTGAATTCATTAAATGATAGCCATTTAAGTTTCAGTCTTCCTCTCTTTCACAAAGCTGCTGATTTGGCGTAGTGGTATGTTGCTCTTGACTGTTTTGCACAGGGACCTTGGCAGTAAAATGTACGGTGGTAACACAGCATTTTTCTTTCACAAAGCAGGTGATTTGGCATAGTGGTATGTTGTTCTGACTCTTTTGCACAGGGACCTTGGCAGTAAAATGTATGGTGGTAACACAGCATTTTATTCTAGCAGCTTTCCAAGATTATACAAGCAATGTTTAATGTGTGCCTGGTTTTTGCCCTTTTGACCCACCCCAATAAATTTGGCTTTTTCCAGACTTCTTGTGAGATGCAGTTGAGTATTGAGTAGATTTTACAAGGAGCTGAGAGCTGCAGGGGAAGAGAAGTTTAGTGCTGATTATGCTAAGTCAGCTCACATTGCTAATAGCACAAAAGGTTGTGTACTTGCTTTTGATGCAGAAGGTTGTTGGTTCTACTCCCATAAGGTGAATGCTGCGTACTGAAAATTAAGATACTAACTATGAGCCTGTTATCAGTTTGCCATCCATTTCTATTGCAATATTACTAGCTTATTTTTAATGTAATTTAGGCAATTTATTCCTCAGGGGCATCAGACACTTTATTTTTCGATGAAACCATGAAATATAAAGGCGATTGCTAGCACCAACCTCTTCATTACAGATTTATTTAACGTGGAATTATTTAGATGACTTTTTTACTACTTCAGAGATTGTGCATATTTACTGATAATGGTGGACTGTAGAATCGTGCATATAGGTTCATAGATTCATAGAGGTTCATAGATTAGTACTAGGCTAACTGCCCTTGCAAGCCATTTTAAGCCTAGCCAATTGTCCCTTGTGAGATTCAAACTCTGCACCTTGTGTTTGTAAGGCATACACCTTAACCATTAGGCCACCCTCCTACTGATAATAGTGGAATGTAGAAGTTTGAGTAGACTTTTATGATGGAAATGTTCTGAATTGGACAGTTTTGTTTCATTGTTTACTGGAAAAATGTTCAAAGCAATAGGAAGGTGTATCAAAGAGCACATGTATGTTTCATATGCAAGGGGCCTATGATTTGAAAACAGCCCAGAATTAATTTTTATCTGCCACGGGTAAAATGTATTTTCTTTGAATGTGGGTTTTAATGTTGTTTCAATGAATGTGAGTTTCAAGGGCAGAGAAGGTTTAATGCCAAGTTTGTTTAGCAGATGTCTTAGTGTTTGTGCTGTAAAATGCAAAATAAAACTTTCAAATGAAGTTCAAATCATCATAGAAGTAAATCAGTATGCACATTAGTGTTGATGGTAAATGGAGTGAAATAGCAAAGTAATGGATCATTGGAATGGCTGCAGGGAGGCTCCATTCGACCATGGTTTTGTGAGGGGGAAGGGCGGCAAACTTAGACAGCCCCAGCTGAACTATACCTCCCAACTGTCCAGATTTTCAAAGAATGAATAGATTTTTGCTTCTTATTTTTGGTTTGTTCCTCATAAAATTTGTGGTTTTCTGGCAAATCATTTAGGAATTAAGTCACTAAATAATGACACACTAGTTTCAGACTTCATAACCTTCAGAAAAATGCATGCTAAAGTAAGACCTGTTCTATCAACTGTCCCAGTTTATAGAAGAGCAATTTTAGTACTGTTTATATGTTCCCCAATATATTTGGCCTTGTCCAGATTTATTGCATTAACAGGTTAAGAGGTACATGCAAATAAATTGCTTTATAGAATTAGGCATAGCCAAACCTCTGAACTGTCCCTGATTTTGACTCAAAATGTTGCTCTTCCCCTAATGATCCCTCCACAAAATAGCAATTTTGGAAGAAAACATGGAGGGTTTATAATTAAGAAATGACTGTAATAATCAGGTTACTTTTATTTCAGAAATGCATGTAGATTATTTTATTTTGTCAGCTGCTCAAGTTAGCAGTACTAATATTAAAGTGTCCCTTCTTTGACAGGTTCCCAGCTGTATTGTGTTGCTATTTTATATTTTTACATCACATTTTTGGTCCATTTTTCATAAAATTGTGTTTTTTTTGGCAAATTAGTGACAAATAATTAAAGACTGAAGTTAGAAAATAATGGCAGATATTTGAATTTCAGATTTCATACCATTCAGAAAATTCATACTAATGCAAGACCTCTTTTAGCTTTCTAAGTTTATAAGAGCAATATTTTTAAAAATTGTCCTTATTTTTGGGCCTTTGTCCCATTTCTTTGTATGCCTTTGTCCAGATTTCTTACTCTGAGGTTGAGAGGTATGACAAATGTGTCAGGGCCATCACAAGTCAGCCAGAGACATTTCAAACTGTGACATACTTGTTGCACCCCACTCCCCCATGTAGTGACTCTGGATGTGTCGAAGCAAGGCAAGGAGTAGTTATGCAGTGTAAATGTGCAGAGAATCCCACCCATCCAAGGTAGACACAAGTACTAGAGTGGCTTTTCATCTGTCCTTGATTTTTACAGAATGGTCTGGTTTGGTTTCTGTCATATTTTTTGTACTGTTGACTTATGCTTATTACTCAAAGTGCCTGTTGCTCTGTGTTTAAGTAGCAATACTTTAATGATCATCAGGTAAGCTTGGCTGAGATTGTAAGATGCAAGTAAGCTTTAATAAGCATACTGTTAAAGAATTGCCAACATTGAAAGCCTTTCTGTTGCCATGTAGAGAATACAACTAGATAATGTATAAGCCTTGGGTATTGAAATGCATATGCCAGTATTTGTAATAAAGGACAGAATTACATTATTTTAAGAGTCTCATTACACTTGGAGACTTCCAGTCATCTCTGCAGGCTTTACCCGTAAACCGAATACCAATCGTGTGGCCCATAACCTGTACAGTAATCCTTTTAAGCAATGTATCTTAAGCTTCTTTCTTGTTTGCTTTTCATTTTTTACTTTGATCATGTTTTCCCCATGAAACAAGTAGATGTCAGGCAGCAGGTCTTTTTTTGGATAAGGAACATTTTTACAAGTGGGGGCATCAGAGATTTCTACTTTCAGCATGTTACTTGTTACTTTAGTAAAGCTGAATATAAATTATAATTAGAACTGCAGTGCAAGAAGTGGTTTGAGTTGAGTGCTGCTTGTTTTTCTTATACTTGATTTTGACTGGCGTTCCATTAATGTATTTAAAAAAAAGTAATTTATTTTTTCATGCCTCACAAACTTTTTTGTTTCCATCTAGATATTAAGCTGTCATGCAGCCAATGCATTGAAATATTTTTATTCTTCTACACTTCATTTTGTCTTGATTGGACTCTCATGACGACTGTTTGGCACCCAGTGCAGTATATTTAGTTTTTGTGGTTTGCTACTACAGGGGTGTGTGTGTATATGTGTGTGTGTGTGTGTGTGTGTGTGTGTGTGTGTGTGGTAGGGAATACCTCAGGCTTGAACCCTGTACCTTGTATGCAGGTGTTAAAGACCTGAATTCCCTAACCACCACCATTTGTAAAAAAAAAAACTGCAGATTTTTGCCTCATATTTGATCTGATCTGTTCCTCATAATATCTGTGGTTTGTAAATGTTGCAATGCTTGATATTTGATGGTGCAGTGGTAGCATTGTTGCCTCACAGCTGCAGGCTCTCAGGTTTGCTTCTTGGCTGGGGTGCCTTCTTTGTGGGGTCTTTATCTTCTCCCTGTGTTTGTGTGGGTTTGCTTTTGTGTCCTCCCATGTTACAAAGACATGTCTGCATTATTTCTTCCTGGGCCTCTGCTGAAATTTTTTTGTTCCAAGTCAGACTGTCCTGATTAACAAATGTTAAATAAAATTGACAGGCATTTGAATTTCAGACTTCAGGTTTCTGAATGTTTAAGTCCTTGCATATTTGATGGTGCAGTGGTAGTATTGTTGCTTCACCGCTATAGGTTTTCTGGTTTGATTCTTGGCTGGGGTGCCTTCTGTGTGGAGTCTGCATCTCCTCCCTGTGTTTGTGTGGATTTGCTCTGGTGCCCTGTCATTTTACAAAGACGTGTCTGCAGTATTTCTCCCTGGTTCTCTGCTGAAAATTGTTTTTATTCTGTCAGCAGTAAAATTGACAGGCATTTGAATTTCAGACTTCATGTTCTTCAGAAAATACATAGTAACACAACCTTTTATTCTAGCAGTTTTCTAAGTTTATAAGATGAATATTTGAAATTTGTCCCTATTTTTGGGACTGTATTCCCCCATTATTGGCTTCGTCCAGGTTTTTTGTGCTAAGGTTGACAGCTACGGCAAGAACTGAATTCACTGAATGTTTGAGGGCTGTATTGCCTCATTACTGGGTTTGTCCAGGTGTTTTGTACTAAGAGGTTGACAGCTATGGTGAGAACTGAATTCACTAAATGATAGCCATTTAAGTTTTTGTCTTCCTCTTTTATAAAGCAGCTGATTTGGCGTAGTGGTATGTTGCTCTGACTGTTTTGCACAGGGAGCTTGGCAGTAAAATGCATGGTTCTAGCAACTTTCCAAGATTATACAAGCAATGTTTGTGTCCCTGGTTTTTGGGCTTTTGCCCCCCCCCCAATACATTTTGGCTTTTTCCAGTTTTCTTGTGCTGCGAAGTTGAGTATTGAGTAGATTTTACAAGGAGCTGAGAGCTGCAGGGGAACAGAAGTTTAGTGTTGCTTAAGTGAAGTTGGTTTGTCTTGTTAATAGCACAACAGGTTGTGTACTTGCCTTTGATGCAGAAAGCTGTGGGCTCTACTCCCACAAGGGATGGATGCTGCCGTACTGAGAAGGCTGTGGGTTCTACTCCCACAAGGGGTGGATGCTGCCATACTGAGAATGTTCTCCTTGGTGAAGATACTAACTATGAGTCCGTTATCAGTTTGCCATCCATTTCCTCTTGCAATATTACTAGCTTATCATTTTTTTAATGTAATATAGACAGTTTATTCCTGAGGGGCAACAGACACTTTATTTTTCGATGAAACCATGAAATATAAAGGTGTTTGCTAGCAGCAACCTCTTCATTAGTTACAGATTTCTTTAATGTGGAATTATTTAGATGACGTTTACTTCTTCAGAGATAGTGCATACTTACTGATAATGGACTGTGTAGAATAGTGCATATTTACTGATAATGGTGGACTGTAGAATTGTGCATATTTACTGATAGTGGTGGACTGTGGAATTGTGCATATTTACTGATAATGGTGGACTGTGGAAGTCTGAGTAGACTTTTATGATAAATGTTCTGAACTGGGCAGTTTTGTCATTATGGGTGCATGCATTTTGTTTCATTGCTTACTGGAAAAATGTTCAAAACAAATTTAAAACGCCCTCTAACAACTGTAATATATTGTACAAGGAATATAATTTAGTACAATGAGGAAGGTGTACCAAAGAGCACATGTATGTTTCATATGCAAGGGGCCTATGATTTGAAAACAGCCCAAAATTAATCTTTTATCTGCCACTGGCAAAATGTATTTTCTTTGAATGTGGGTTTCAATACTGTTTCAATGAATGTGAGTTTCAAGGGCAGAGAGTTTTAATGCTAAGTTTTCATTGTGAGACTGCATTGCTTTGTTTAGTAGATGACTTAGTGTTTGTGCTGTAAAATACAAAATAAAACTTTCAAATGAAGTCCAACTCGTCATAGAAGTAAAGCAGTATGCACATTAGTGTTTATGGTAAAAGGAGTGAAATAGCCAAGTAATGGTTCATTGGAATGGCTGCAGAGGCTCCATTCAACCATGATTTTGTCAGGGGGGAAGGGCAGCAAACTCAGACAGGCCCAGCTGAACTATACCTCCCAACTGTCCAGATTTTCAAAGAATGAATAGATTTTTGCTTCTTATTTTTGGTTTGTTCTTCATAAAATTTGTAGTTTTCTGGCAAATCATTTAGAAATTAAGTCACTAAATAATGATACACTGAGTTTCAGACTTCATAACCTTCAGAAAAATGCATCCGCAAGTAAGAACTGTTATTCTATCAACTGTCTCAATTTATACAAGAGCAATTTTAGTACTGTTTATATGTTCCCCCAATATATTTGGCCTTGTTCAGATTTACTGCATTAACAGGTTGAGAGGTACATGCAAATAAAATTGCTTTATAGAATTAGGCATAGCCAACCCTCAACTGTCCCCGATTTTGGCTCAAAATATTGCTCTTCCCCTAATAATCCCTCCATAAAATAGCAATTTTGGAAGAAAACATGGAGGGTTTACAATTAAGAAATAACTGTAATAATCAAAGTTATAGATTACTTGAAATGCATGTAGATTCTTTTATTTTGTCAGCTGCTCAAGTTAGCAGTACTAATATTAAAGTGTCCCTTCTTTGACAGGTTCCCAGCTGTATTGTGTGGCTATTTTATATTTTGCATCACATTTGGTCCATTTTTCATAAAATTGTGTTTTTGGCAAATTAGTGACAAATCACTAAAGACTGAAGTTAGAAAATAATGACAGACATTTGAGTTTCAGATTTTATACCCTTCAGAAAAGTCATACTAATGCAAGACCTATTCTATTATCTTTCTAAGTTTATTAGAGCAATATTTAAAAATTGTCCTTATTTGTGGGCATTTGTCCCACTTCTGTGTATGGCTTTGTCCAGATTTCTTGCTCTGAGGTTGAGAGGTATGACAAATGTGTCAGGGCCATAAGTCAGCCAGAGACATTTCAAATTGTGACATACTTGTTGCACCCCACTCCACCATGTAGTGACTCTGGATGTGTCCAAGCAAGGCAAGGAGTAGTTATGCAGTGTAAATGTGCAGTGTGTCCCCCCCCCATCCAAGGTAGACACAAGTACTATAGTGGCTTTTCATCTGTCCTTGACTTTGCAGAAAGGTCTGGTTTCTGTCATATTTTTGTACTGTTGATTTATGCTTATTACTCAAAGTGCCTGTTGCTCTGTGCAATGCTTTAATGACCATAAGGTAAGCTTGTCTGAGATTGTAAGATGCAAGTAAGCTTTAATAAGCATACTGTTAAAGAATTGCCAACATTGAAAGCCTTTCTGTTGTTGCCATGCAGAGAATACTTGATTAGATAATGTATAAGCCTTGGGTATTAAAGGACAGGATTCCATTATTTTAAAAAGCTCATTACACTTGTTGGAGGCTTCCAGTCATCTCTGCAGACTTTACCCGTAAACTAAACAGAATGCCAATGATCATGTGTGGTCCATAACCTGTACAGTAATCCTTTAAGCAATGTATCTTGAGCTTGTTTCTTGTTTGCTTTTCATTTTTTACTTACATGTTTTCCCCATGAAACAAGTAGATAGTTGTCAGGCAGCAGGTCTTTTTGGATAAGAAACATTTTTACAAGTGGGGGCATCACAGAGATTTCTACTTTCAGCATGTTACTTGGTACTTTAATAAAGCTGAATATAAATTATAATTAGAACTGCAGTGCAAGGAGAAGTGGTTTGAGTTGAGTGCTTCTGTTTTTCTTGTACTTGATTTTGACTGGCATTCCAGTAATGTATTTAAAAAGTAATTTATTTTTTCATGCCTCACAACCTTTTGTTTCCATCTAGATATTAAGTAAGCTGTCATGCAGCCAATGCATTGAAATATTTTTATTCTTCTACACTTATTTTTGTCTTGATTGGACTCTCATAATGATGGTTTGCCACCCAGGGCAGCGTATTTAATTAAAGTTAGTTTTTGTGGTTTTGAGCATAGCTCCTCCCCTTTCTAGTTGGCCACACCCCTTCCCCTTGACCCCACCCATTCAGCTGTCTCCTGCAGCCCCCCTTTGATTTGAAGTCACCAGCCGCCACTGCCAGCATATGGTGTTGTACAAGAGCCAATAAGTGTACTACAGTACTTCATTTTACCAAAACCCCTCAACTCTGTTGTCAGGAAAATTGCAGGTCTAGTTATGAATGCTCAACCCTTGCTGAAATGTTTGAAAAAAGGTCAGCTCCTTGATTCATGCATCATAATGGCATTTGTTCTCCCTTCCAGCACGGCTTTCATACTGTCTGCAGAGTATATATATTGCCTTATGGTCAGTTGCTGATGCTTTTCTCACAAATGCTGATGAAGGTTTAGTCACAGGCGACATTATACTTAAAGCCTATATATTCAGGCGGGTTATGCCTTCAGTATGTAATACACCAGCATCCATTTTATGACCATTATTGGAAAAATGACGATCAAACATGGAAGTAGGATTTTTTGATGAACCCCCTGGCTGCTACATGTAGCATTTGCAGATTATTTCCCTTTGGACTTTAACTCTTTATATGGGCATTGCAGACCCTTGCTTTTACTTATAATTCTGTATGTTTGTTTTTTTTTAAATGTGAATTCTGTAATTTTCAGTGTGCTGATTTATTTATTTACTTATTTGTTTTCTGTGTGTTTATTATGTTTTTTTTTTCTTTTTAAATATTTTGCTCAATATTTTAAAGTAATTAGATAATAAGCACTCTAATGAACTTAAACTTACGGCTTTTAATTTAACTCGGATTATCCATCTGCATAATGATACAGTCTCACTCCCTAATACTGATCTAAGCTACGGACAATGCCTCTTTTGCTAGCTATATTAACAAGAGGCTAATGTTGTTGTTGTGTCTTCGGCTTTTCCCGGTTAGGGATTGCCACAGTGGAACTCCGGTCCACTAATGATTGGTAGTTGATTTTTACGTGCCGAGTTACCAGCCCTGACGCACAACCTTCAACGAAGGTACGCCCATTCACGCATGTCTCCATGCAGAAGATGCTCTAGCTGAGAATCGAACCGGACAGCGTCTTACTGTGAGGCGACAACGCTACCGCAGCACCACCACCGCGGGTTTTTATTAACAAGAGGCTAATAAATGTGTTAATTGACAATACCTTCTCATTCATGGGCAGAGTACATTCTGTAAAAATGTGTCAAAGGCATCATGGCTCTAAAAATGCGAGGAGTTTGTAGAAGTAGTAGTGTGTGCGAAACCCATTTAGTTTACTTTATCATCATCTCCTCTAATATTTGGTCACCTGCATTTTAAAACAATTTAATCAGTTTTAATTTTTGCCATTCATTTCTGTTTCTGTGTATATAGTCTTGTTTCTCAAACATATAAATGTATAAACTGTCTGCCTTACCTAATAGTGTGTCCCATGTCCATGAATGTTAATTATTAATAATTACACCTTTAATTTTCTCTTAGTAATGTATTAACATGTAAAGTAGACACACATGATCTGTACCTGCTTCCACCTATTTATGCCACTTCTTCAGATTTGTGTCAGTTGCATAGAGGTGGCCTTGAGATATTCCATGAAGTTTTCTGTATTAATTTATATTGCCAGCCATTATTGATTTATATTGCCTGTCATAGGATTGTGGCTGGAAGGAGTCCATAGACTTGGTCACCAGCTGGTTGGTAAATAAATCAATTTGGTGGTAAATTAGTACCTCAAAGTATGTGTTATCTCTGGTTCATGTCCTGGAAGAGGTGTCTTCTATGTGGAGCCTACATCTCCTTCCTGTTGTTGCATTTTTTTTCCTGGAGATTCAGGTTTCCTCACAAATCACAATGAGACACAAGTGGGTGAACTGGCTATGCTTAAAATTGCCCCTAGGTGTATAACATGGTATGCATGTGAATATGTGCCTGCATCCAAGGAAGTAGCCAGGATTTTCAGAAATGTACTCAGACTTCCATAATGTAGCCCCAGTGACTAGAAGTGTAGTCCTTCCCCCTCAAAAATCCTGAAACAACAGGCTTAATCACAAAACTCTTAAAATAACTGGGAATTCTGAAAAAGAAAAACGTATATAATGATACACCATTGCTGACATGCCTTTAAATGAAATTAACATTTATTTCCACAAAATAAATACTTTTTAAAAATGTACACTCTGAATAAATATATATATATTATATAAATTTTATATATATATATATATATATATATATATATATATATGTATATTTTATATATATATATATATATATATATATATGTGTGTATCTATATATATATATATATATATATATATATATATATATGTATGGGTCCCCTTCAAAATATCTAAAACCCATAACATCTAATTTGATAACATTGAGTCCAGAACATCTAAAACCTATAACATTGAATTTCACAACATCTTTTTCTTCTTCTTTTGGCTTTTCCTGGTTAGGGGTTCGCATAGAAGATCATCTGTCCGCTCATGATTGGCAGTGGAGTTTTATATTGTCAAGTTGCCAGCCCTGCACCCAACCTTCCACAGAAGGCACACACACGCACACACACACACACACACACACACACACACACACACACACACACACACACACACACACACACACACACACTCACACCTAGGGCCAATTTAGAGTGTCCAATCCACCTGCAGCATGTCTTTGGGATATGGGAGGAAACCTGAGCACCTGGAGGAAACCCATGTGACCACAAGGAGGACATGCAGACTCCGCACAGAAGGCACCCCAGCCAAGGATCGAACCAGAGAACCTCTTGCTGTGAGGTGGCAGCACTAACTTCTGCACCACCGTGGCCGCCCGATTGAATTTCATAACATCTAACAGTACAAATCACATGAAAATAACATCCTCTCCACATATGACATATAATGACACCAAACTATCAAACACACTTTTTACTATATTTCTCCAGGGGGGCTTGATAGAGTGGGGTTAGGAAAATAACTTTTTTTTCCACTGTAGTGTGATCTTGGAGTTGGTGTATTTAATTTATGGGGGGGTGTGGGGGTGGAAGTAGTAAAAAGTGTGTTTGGTAGTTTGGTGTCGTTATATGTGGAGGGGGTGCTATTTTCTTCTGATTTGTAGTGTTAGATGTTATGTAATTCAATGTTATGGGTTTTAGATGTTCTGGGTTTTAGATGTTCTGGTCTCAATGTTATGAAATTAGGTGTTCTGGGTTTTAGATGTTTCAAACTAGACCTATATATATATATATATATATATATATATATATATATATATATATATATATATATATATATATATATATATATATATATATATATATATATATATATATATATATATAATAGATAGATACAGATCTACTTCTGTAGATCAAATGTTCAGAAGACCAAAATTCTAAATAATGAGACGAAAAGACTGCAAATTAAAAAAATTAAAAATACTGAAAGTGTAACATTTTGAAAGTTGAAAGATCAAAGAACCTACTGTGCATGTTTGATAACACTCAGACGTTATGGATGGAGATCACGCACAACACAAAACAAGAGGTTCTACACTTAGATATTTCATTTAAATTAAAAATATATCACTTTCAATGTTTTTGGAGGGGGGCAAGCCCCCCTTCACTCCCCATACCTCATGATAATTATATGTACCAACTCTGAGATCGCACTGCAGTGGAAAAAAACAGTAAATTTTCCGATCCTTGCTGCACCTTGATCTCATTCGGAAAAGTTGAAAAATATACATTTTTACCTTAAATCAACTGTAGATGTTGTTTTGTTTTGTTTTGTTTTGTTTTGTCCATAATCTCCATCATTACATCCGAGTGTTGTCAGACATGCACAGTACTGCTTCATTCTTACAACTTTCGAAATATTACACTTTCAGTATTTTAAATTTTTTAAATTTGCAGTCTTTTTGTCTCATTATTTAGACTTTCGGTCTTCCAAACGTTCGATCTATTGAAGTAGATCCATATCTATCTGTCTATCTATCTATCTATCTATCTATCTATCTATCTATCTATCTATCTAACTATCATCTATCTATCTAGCTAGCTAGCTAGCTATCTAGCTATCTTTCTCTCTCTCTCTTTTATATATATATATATATATATATATATATATATATATATATATACATATATTCATTCACAGTGTACATTTTTGTGGAAATAAATGTTAATTTCATTTTAAAGGCATGTCAGCTATGGTATATCATTATATAAGTTTGTTTTCTTTTTCAGAATTCTCAGTTACAAGCAAGCAAGTAGGTGTGTTTGAGGATATCCCTGCAGATGTCCTGATAGGGAATGATTTTGATAATACACTACCTTGTGTGTATGCACTTACATGCAGTCAGGCTTGGAGGCAAGCATGTGGGTCTGGTAGCCTGGGGGAGGCCCAGACAGACTGCACATTTGAAGCTAGGAATGGTGAAGTGGCTACTTCAGGGAGGGAGCTACCCTGTAGCAGTGAGACTGAAGGTGAGCCACAGCTGCTTGTGGGTTCTGATGTTCCCTTGGCCAGAGTGACTGCAAAGGCAGAAGTGAGTAGTAGTAACCAGGCTAATAGTGAGACACTGCTGTCAGAACATACCAGACTTCCTGTGCAAGGGGAGCTGGGAAGAGTTATAATGAGAGAGTTGAGACAGGCTCAGCTGTCAGACCCTACATTACAAGGCCTGAGGGAGGTAGCTAGTGAGGCACCTGATTCTCAAGGAAAGGGGGAATCTGTATACTGGGCAAAGGGTTACTGTATAGAGAGTGGACCCATGAGGTAGGGCTAGAGGAGGAGAGAATATAGCAGCTGGTAGTGCCCAGAGCCTACAGTCTGGCACTTCTAGCCATAGTCCATGACATTCCCTTTGAAGGTCATATGGGCATAAAGCATACCAAGAGATATATTATGCAGAACTTCTATTGGCCTGGGATTTCCAGGGATGTAACAGGGTACTGCAAGACCTGTGAGCAGTGCCAAGAGGAAGGCAAGGCAGGACTATGATTGAGGAGTCATTTCCGAGTGTAGCTATAGATATTGTGGGGCCTCTGAGTACCCTAAGTTCCAGAAAGAAGTATATCCTAATGGTAGTAGATTATGCTACCAGATACCCTGAGGTGGTGGTTCTGTCCTCCATTGAGGCGGAAAAGGTGGCAAATGTTTTGTTAGAGATTTTCAGCAGAGTAGGTTTCCCAAAAGAAATACTGACTGACAGAGGTGCCAATTTCATGTCAGACTTGCTGGCTTGTCTGCGGGAGCACTGTGAGATGAAGCACCTAAAGACCACCTCCTACCATCCCCAGACTAATGGTCTGGCGGAGAGGTTAAACTCTATACTAAAGACCATGTTACAGGCATTTGCAGACCAGTTTAAGAGAGAGTGGGACAAATATTGTTGTTTGCTTACAGAGAGGTGCCCTAGAAAGCCACAGGTTTTTCACCCTTTGAGTTATTGTATGGGCACAGGGTGAGGGGACCTCTAGATTTGATTTGTGATGAGTGGGAGGGTGAGTGTGAATCCCACAAGGAGTCTGTTTTGGCATATATCTTAAACTTCAGGACAAGGCTCTAGGAACTGATGGGCTTGGCCCAGGAGAACCTGTCAGAAGCCCAACAGCAGAAAAAGGTCTGGTTTGACAGGAATCCTCGAGCTAGAGAGTATGCTGTGGAGCAGCAGGTTATGGTTCTCATTCCTGTCAGACACAACAAGCTGCAGGCAGCTTGGGAGGGACTCTTTAAAGTGGTAAGGAAGGTTAGTGATGTTAATGTGACACCTGTGCACTGGCTGAGTAATCAAGGAGCCTCAATCCTCACCACTAGCACCAGTGAGGGGTGTGCACACTGTGAAGGATAGCAAGTATACACACAGTAAAGTACAATTTCCCTTAAGAGCACACAGAGATCACAGTCATCCTGGTGCTGGTTTCTCCCTTTCTGTCCAGATCCCCAATAAGACTCCCCACTGGCACAGCTACAGGGTTCAGATCCCAGCCTAGTAGTCAAGCCAAAACCTCCAGTACCCTCTCTGTCCAACCAGTGCTTCATGCTCCTGTGCAAGTAGCTGACACACACACACACACACACACACACACACACACACACACACACACACACACACACACACACACACACACACACACACTTTGAAATCTGGTTTATATACAAACACACAGACAGACACTCCTGGGGAAGGCTGGCACAGGTTCTCCAGCTATGCCCCCTCCTGCCAGCCTATAAGGTAGTAATCACTGCCACCAACTGCTCTTATCAACTACTAATAAGGCCTTCCCAATGGGTGACCAGTCTCACTGTGTAATATTACTGTTATCCAAATAGTAAGTGTGACCCAGGGCTAAGGCTATTCTGGAGTGGCTTGGACAGTATCACTGAATACATGTAATGTATGCTAACAGCTTAAATTATCTCTACACAAAACAGCCACAGTTGAAAGGGTTAAAAATATTTAAAAATGTGTCTTTCCGGCATTTCCCAGTTAGGGGTTGCCACAGCGGAACTCCGGTCCGCTAATGATTGGCAGCAGATTTTTATGTGCCGAGTTGCCAGCTCTGACGCACAACCTTCAACGGAGGTACGCCCATTCACGCATGTCTCCACACAGAAGACGCTCTAACTGAGAATCGAACAGGACAACGTCTTACTGTGAGGCGACAACACTACCGCAGCACCACCATGTTGAAAATATTTAAAAATAAATAATAAAAACACAAGACAAATCTAATCACTTCTACATAATAACATTACAGAGTTCACAGATCACAGGAAAATGCTATAAAATAATACTGTAGAATTGTCTGACAAATATAGAAAACAGCTAGAATAATTTGGCTATTTCTATCTATCTCTAAGAGAAACCACTGTTCTAAATAAATATCTTACTTACAGAGCAAGCAAATGCTTTTGAGTTAATGTGTTCAGGTTCAGACAAAATTCAAAATGCTCTAATCCTTTTCTCTGAGAAAGTCTTAAATTGATAACACAGTACTACTGAGTCATTTCAGATTACATTATTCTTAGCAGTTCTGATTTAGTTTCCCAGGCTAACAGAAACTCAAAATTTACATTTCTTTTTGTAATCTGCACCTGCAGGAAGCCACCACAATAAAAGGCATTTTACATGTAAAATCTAGTAATTAACTCTTGTCGTAAGACAATAGAAATAATTCCTTAGTCGAGACATCCTGTCTCCAAACTGGAGATCAAATAGTCATAAAATGCTTGCCTTATCATCATTCTTCCAGCAGAGTGCACTGTGGTTACATTTTTGAAACTCAGTACAACATATACTTTAATCATAACATATAGTTCTATTTACATTTGTAAAGCAAACCAGTGGATTATATTAATATTTACAGTGACATAGAATTTTTACAAAATTCTATCTAGCTAGGCTGGCAGCCTTCACATATCTCTCCCCCCTTCCCCGGAGAACTTAAGCTAGTTTTTCAAGTGACCCTTGAGAAACGTTGCTTGAGAGGGTTAGGTCTATCTGACTATACCTTACCCCATTCCCTGTCTTAAGAGCCCATCTGCAATGGTGTTGCTAACCCCACTGCGGTGCTGCACTGACATATCATATGCTTGAAACCCTAGACTCCATCTTAGCAACTTGGTATTTTGGTGGCTGGCTCAGTGTAACCATGTTAGGGGATTGTGATCTGAAACCACAGTGAATTTTCTTTAATACAGATAAGTCTGAAGTTTCTGCAGCACCACACTATGGCTAGACATTGCTTTTCTTCAGATGCATAGCATTCCTCCCTGGGTTGGAGCCTACAACTGAGATAAACCACTGAGTGTTCCTCTGCCTCTGAAGAAATCTGGCTAAGTAGAGCCCCCACCCCATGGTTTGAAGCATCCACCTGCACAACAAATTCTATGCTGTAATCTGGACTGACTAACACAGGGGATCCTCCCAAAGCTTCTTTAAGCTTCTGGAATGCCTGCTCACATGTTGAGGGTCCACACTACCTTATCTGGCCTGTTTTTTTCTTGTCAGGTCTGTGAGGGGAGCAACTATAGTACTATAACTGAGGACAAACTTTCTGTAGTACCCTGCTGTCCCTAAGAATGCCCTCACCTGCTTTTTGGTAACAGGTTCAGGCCATGCCCGAATGGCTTCCACTTTGGCAGGTTCTGGCCTGATCTTACCACTCCCCATTTTATGTCCCAGGTAGGAGACCTCTGCCATACCCACTTGACATTTGCTCATCTTAATGGTCAACCCTGCCCTCTGTAGTCTGCCCAGCATCTCCCTGACATGTTGAAGGTGCTCTTGCCAGGAATATCTGTAGATGGTAATATCATCTAGGTAAGCAAGGGCAAACCCTCCTGCTCCTGCTAGGATATAATCTACCAGCCTCTGCAAAGTCGCTGAGGCATTTTTCATCCCAAAGGGCATCTTTGTGAACTCATACAAGCCAAAATGGGTCACAAAGGCTGACCCCTCTCCAGCACTGGGAGTCAAGGGAACCTGCCAGTAACCTTTGGTAAGATCAATGGTGGTAAGATGCATAGCCCCACCCAGCTGCTCTAGGACCTCATCTGTCCTAGGCATGGGATAAGCATCTGACTCTGTGTGACTATTTAATTTTCTGTAGTCCACACAGAACCTGGTGCTGCCATCTTTCTTTGACACCAGCACCACTGGGGAGGACCAGAGACTGTTGGACTCTTGAATTACCCCTAGTTCCAACATTTCCTGTACCTCCTCCTTCAGAGTCTGACTCTCTCTCAGGCACCCTGTAAGGGGCCTGCCTAATAGGCCTTTGGGGTCCCGTATCCTCCTGGTGCTGCACCAGGTGGGTGCACCCTGTTTTCCCAGTGAACATGTCCTCAAACTCCTGTAACACTGCTCAGATTTCTCAAACCTGGGTAGGAGATAGCTCCTGGGACATTGCTACCCCTTCCACTAACGTGTCAGTCTGAGCCTTACCAAGGAATCAGTCACCAGATCTCCCTCAGACTGTTACTGCAGTCCACTGCAAATACTCAGTACAAGGGCCTCCCTATCATGGTAAGGTTTCATCATGTTAACATGGCACAATTTCTGCCCATGCCTCCTGCCTACTAGCAGTCCCACCATGTAGCTACCATCAGTGACCTTCCTTACCACCTTGTAGGGTCCCTCCCAAACTGCTTGCAGTTTATTGTGTCTGACAGGAATGAGAACCATTACCTGCTGCCCTATAGCATACTCTCTAGCTCTAGCATTCCTGTCATACCAGACATTTTTCTGTTGTTGGGCTTCTGCCAGGTTCTCCTGGGACAAGCCCATGAGTTCCATGAGCCTTGCTCCGAGGTTTAGGACATATGCCACAACAGACTCCTTGTGAGATTCACACTCACCTTCCTACTCATCATGAATTAAGTCTAGAGGCCCCCCTCACTCTATGCCCATACAGCAACTCAAAGGGTGAAAAACCTGTGGATTCCTGGGTAACCTCTCTGTAAGCAAACAACAGATGGGGCAAATATTTGTCTCACTCCCTCTTAAACTAGTCTGCAAATTCCTATAGCATGGACTTGATTATAAAGTTTAACCTCTCAACAAGACTATTAGTCTGGGGATGGTAGGGGGTGGTCTTCAGGTGCTTCATCCCACAATACCTCCACAGACATGCCAGCAGGTCTGACATGAAATTGGCACCTCTGTCAGTCAGTATTTCTTTTGGGAAACTATCCTGCTGAAAATCTCTAACAAAGCTTTTGCTATCTTTTCTGCCTCAATGGAGGACAAAGCCTCAGGGTATCTTGTAGCATAATGTACTACCACTAAGATATACTTTTTCCCTGTAGAACTTGGAGTACACAGAGGCCCCACAATATCCATAGCTACCCCCTGAATGGCTCCTCAATCACAGGCAAAGGTATCAAAGGAGCTCTCACCTTGTCTCCTGCCTTGCCTACCTTTTGGCACTGCTCACATGTCCTGCAGTACCCTGTTACATCTCTGGAAATCCCAGGCCAATAGAAGTTCTGCATAATACGTCTCTTTGTATGTTTTATGCCCATATGACCTGCAAAGGGAATATCATGGACTATGGCTAGAAGTGCCAGACAGTAGGCTCTGGGCACTACCAACTGCTGTATTCTCTCCTCCTCTAGCCCTACCTCATGGGTCCACTCTCTATACAGTAACCCTTTGTCCCAGTATCAGATTCCCCCTTCCCTTGAGGATTAGGTGCTTCACTAGCTACCTGCCTCAGGCCTTGTAATGTAGGGTCTGAGAGCTGAGTTTGTCTCAACTCTCTCTTTGTAACCCTTCCCAGCTCCCCTTCCACAGGAAGTCTGGCATCCTCTGACAGTGGTGCCTCACTGTCAGCCTGGGTACTACTACTCACCTCTACCTTTGCAGTCACTCTGTCCAAGGAAACATCAGTGGAAACAAGCAGCTGTGCCTCACCTTCAGTCCCACTGCTACAGAAGTAACCACTTCACCAGTCCTGGCTGCAAGTGTGTGGTCTGTCTGGGTCTCCCCCAGGCTAACAGACCCACATGCTTGTCGCCAAGCCTGACTGTATGTAACTGCATTAACACATAGTACCTCTGATCCAAATCCTTCCCTATCAGGACATCTGCAGGATGGTAGTTTAGTACCCCTGTTGTCTCAAGACAACCTACTGTTGACATTTTGTCTTTCCCACTTACTGCCTCTCTCATCTTTTGTCCCCCAACTTGCCTTCATGGACATCTATATGCCACATGGCCCCACTGGTTGCATTCAAAACATTTAACCCTAGGTCCTGGATGTGTACCTGGACTAGTGGCTTCCTCTGCTACTGGCAGATTCTGGTGGGGCATTCTGGGATACCCACCATGGGTTCCCTTAGACCCATGAGCAGCACTGGGTGTCCCTTTCCTGTGCAGGGATGCCCTCCTTGCTAGGTATAGGTCTCCCTTCTTCCCCAACTCATCTGAAGTAGCATATTGTCTATAAGGTAACCAGATCCTTATGTCCTCGGGCAAAGTGCTAAGGGCTTGTTCTCTTACCAAAAGGTCTGCCAGCCCTTCAAAAGTAGTGGCCTGACATCCACTCACCCACCTATGAAAATAAGTACTCAGTTAGAAACACATTCACACACTTTCATCTGCCTTGCATCTATGCTCACGAAACTTTTTCCTATAAGTTTCTGGTGTTAGCTTAAAAAATTCTAACAGACAATTCTTAACAGCAGTATAATCAAAACATTCATGATCAGATATCTTGGACAACACAGTTACAGCTTTATCATGGAGTAATGGGGTCAGGAACTGTACTCAGGCTAAATTGAGAAAATATTTAAGTACAAGAACAAAAAGATGGTAATATACAGCATGTAGATAAACAAAATGAGGAAGGCCAAAAGGAAGCAGAGGATTCTGACATGAGTTTGGGTGATGTTGTAGAAAATGAACATCATGCATATCAGAGTGCTGCATTATATAGCTATCAGTATATGTATATATGAGAGGATTCTGGAGACAGAGTTGATTTTGTTAACTGAAAGCTATATATAACTTGTACCAAAAAGGAGCATCTAGGCAGATATTGTCCCAGCAGTGATATAATGCTATACTTGCAAAGTCTGCTAATACTAGTTAGGCTGAACTTAGGTAACCCACACCTTAAAGTATGTCCATGGAATGTTACAGTATTGAATTGTTAAGTAGAAAAACTGTGAAACTGGCCTCAGGGCTAGCCACCCGGTGGTGTAAACCTTGACCCTAGATGATTGTTACTGTTAAAAGGACACCAGGTCCCCATGTGCAAAAATGGAAAAACGTTGTTGTGGATGGATGGAGGGATGGATGGCTTCCCTTGTTAAGCTTATCAAGTGTAAGGTAATTGTAGAGAGAGAAAAGTTAAAATGACTGTTAGAATCAAAGAACATGATTGCTCTTGTTAGAGCTCAATATGTATGTAAGCACAAAACTATTGGTAACCAGAAAATTGAAGTTATGTGTGTATGCATGGGAAAAAGAGAAGAATATCCCATAACAGAAATGGATATGCAAGCTCTTCTATTAATTTTCTAAATGTTTTATCCTATCCCAATCTTCTATCCAATCCTGTCCTAAAATTACTACAGCCTTGTCCTGTGATGTTATGTCTGATTGGCCATATACACTGTACCATACCATCTTACTCTTAAAAATACTATAGATCTAAATATTGTTAGTCTAAACTCTCATTTTGACTTACATTTGGATGATTTCTCATATCAGTGTTTTGCCTGAATCATGATTATTATATGTCTGTTTGCTGACTATTCATATGTATCGTGTCGGTTTTCCACCCAATCATACTTTCCCAGTCAAGAAAATCAATAAATATATAATTAATGTCTTCTATCTTGCTGTTTGGAGCCTAACTTAATTCCTGATATGATAATTGATTATGTCTTTTCACAATTTAAGGAGCTGTTGAAATTGTTTGGGGATTATGGGAGAATGGTATAATCAGATACACAAAACAATAGTAAAGTTGAAATTACTAAGTTAGAGACATTAAACGCCCTTTAAGATTTAAGTCTGAGTGGAAAATATAAGTCAATCAACTACTGAGTCTTGCCAAAAGACTATAATAGAAAAGGCCATAAAGGAAGCCAGCATAGAAAGTAATTTAAAGAGCCTGTAGAAGACGCTCAGAAGGAAACATACAAATGCTATATTCAACCAAAAGAGAGGGAGAAAGCCTAATAGAGCCCAAAGTTTCTCTGCACCTATACAAAAAACTAAACAGATATAAGACTCTAATGCTAGAAAAAGAAGGAGCAAAGCTGAACAGGATAAAGGGAAACTTCCAGTCCCCAGACAGAAAAATATTTTTGTATATCACCCTTTATAGAAGATGTTTGATAACAGGGAAAATGCTGTACCTGTCTTTGTAGTGGATAAGGCTACATGCTATACTTCATGTCTACTTGAAAGTTATACTGATCTGGCTGACCTCTAGTTAAGTGATATAAATTTTAAGAAAGCTCAGTGGAAGGATGAAACATCAACTTGGACAAAGAGATCAAAGCAATGGTAGAATGGGAGACAAACAAACAAACAAACAGTACAACCCAACTTCATACCCATTCATCCATTCTTTGATGTAAGAAATGACTTGCTCTACAGGGTAACTCAAGAAAAAAGAAGAAATACTGAAGCTACTATTGGTATCAATACCTCTTTAAGCCCCAGTAATGAAGCTAGTCATGTCTTAGTTGGTCATCTGGGGATGGATATGACTAAGGCTAGAGTTCTAGTTAGATTTTACTGCCCTGGTATCATGAAAGAAATAGAAAAAATATGTACAGCCTATCCAGAGTGCCAGAGAGGAACAGCTAATGTGGGATTAAAAACTCTGATACCTTTGCCTATGTAATAGAAGTACCACTTGAGCATATGATGATGGGCATAATACATCCACATCCACATCTACTTGTGAAGTTCAAGAGAGGTCACCAGTACATACTGGTAATCATTAACTCTGCAACAAACTTTCCAAAATCAGTATCCTAACAGACTCAGAATATGAGATCAATAGCAGGAAAACTGGAACTACTATTTTTGAAGGTAGAAATTCCCTGTCCTGTGAACTTTTGTCTAGCTAAGGTATCCCATTTATGTCTAAAATAATGCAAGAACTTTGCCACTTCTTTAAGATGCAGTAATTAAGGATATCTGCATCATACCAATAAACAGATGCACTGGTTGAATGTTTTAACAAAACCTTCAGATCTATAGAAAAAGATTTAAAGGATGGAAACCAGTTGCTTTCTTACCTTCTCTTTGCTATAAGAGAAATACTCTGTGCCCCATCTGGTTTCAGTCCATTTGAAGTAATATACAGCAGACATTCCTGAGGCTTGCTAGATACAGCAAAAAAGCAATGGATGAGAAGAAAAACATCACTCATTTCTACAGTGCGGTAAAACATTTCACAGACTTGCAGGATGGCCTACAAATTGTCATGACCATAGACTGGGGGGGGGGGGCATATGGAGGGAGTACAGGATACTGAAGAGAGGTAATAGAAATGCTCACCTTATAGAACAGAAAGCAGGGGGAAAAGTAATTGTGCTAGTACTCATGGCAAATAATTTTCTGCCCAAATAGCAATGCCCTTTTGAAATGACACGGAAAGTAGGGCAGTGAATTAGAAAGTAAAACAAGCTGGTAAAAAAAAGCCTGAAAATTTGTAAAACATAAATGCCTTATTGTCCTGAAGAGAAAGTGACATTTATGTAGTGAGGTTGTTTGCTGAAGATACTAAAGCCCCACAACATGTCCTGAAGTAAAGATAAGTGACAGCCTATCAATGACCCAAAGATAGGAAGTTAAAGAACTTATATTGAGGAATAAAGACCTATTTTCAGAATTACCTGGCAGAACTAACTTAATCCAGCACCACACTGAGACCATCCCTGATAGAAAGGTAAAACCTGAAACTAGAGTCTTAACACCAAGCAGTTCATAGGTTCATAGGCTCATAGGAGGTTACTAGGCTAGTGGCTCAAGAGCCTTTACAAGCCTATCCATGTTAATTCCAAGTATCCCCATTTGTTCTTTTTTTGGTAGTTCGCAGAACAAATTTATGAAAGAGCGGGTCTGTGATCAACACTGGCTATCCCTATCCATGAGGGACATGGGTGCCTCTCCAGGGGTGAATTTGTGGTCTCCTGGCCAATTATCTAGTTTACATTTGAATAGGATCTGTGAGGAGCTCTGTTTTACATGACTAGGAAGTGTATTCCAGAGAAGCGTCAGTCTCTGGGAGACATATCTGTCTCTCCAGCATGATCTATCCATGTCACAAGCTAGGTTGAAATCCCTAGAGTGAGTGACTCTTGAACCATTTGATTAGTGCATGTGCAGCATTTCCATTAGGGCAGGTTGGAGATTGCCCTATAGACCAAGCACAAGTCACCTCTCAGCATCTTATAAGATACAGAGTAAAGTGACAGGGCTTTCAGCCTGTCCACAAAGGTCATGGTTTGGAGTCCTGTATTTTCTTAGTGAGAAACTTCTGAGGTCTCAACAGCTGCTGCAGGCATCTGTTGAGGTACATGTAAAAGGATGAATTATACTCTGTTAGTGGTCTGATGAGGGTCAACTACAGTGGAGTTATAACATCCCTTGACCTGGATGCTATG
Source organism: Protopterus annectens (assembly GCF_019279795.1). NCBI lineage: Eukaryota > Metazoa > Chordata > Ceratodontiformes > Protopteridae > Protopterus > Protopterus annectens. The sequence continues at coordinate 1,048,722,485 of NC_056746.1, read as the reverse complement.
CCCTTGTTTGTGAGGTGCACTACTTAGAAGGTTTATGTTTATGAGGTGCACTACTTAGAAGGCTTTCCTTACCACTGTGAAACTTGGTCAAAGTTCAGATAACTATCAACCTGTGGTCCCAAGTCTTACACCACTGGGTTTGAACTCAGAGAGGTGATGTCAATATTGTAATTTGTAGGGAAGTCCGTTTTGCCAAAGGGAATAATAATGCATTTTTTTGCATTTAGTTTTAGACCATGGCTTTGGCACCAATCATTTGTTTGTGTTAGCCTTTCTTGTAATATGTTGACATCACTAGGGGACTCAATGATTGCTCCCAGTTTGCAATGATCAGTGAACTTGGCAAGCCAAAGGCCATCTACTTTGGCCTGGACTTCTGAGAAATAGATACCAAACAAAAAGAGGCCCAGCACAGACCCCTGTGGTACTCCACCGGTGACGGGTCTACTGGTGGAGGTGGAGTCACCAATTTTGACAGAGTGTGTTCTGTCAGTGAACCAGTAGGCTATCCATCTAGTAATGTAACGGTTAATCCCTATCTGGGAGAGTTTCTCAGTGATGCCAGAGTGGGGAATTGTGTCAAAAGCCTTATCAAGGTTGAGATAGGCTGTATGCACTGTCTTATTTTCATCCATAGCTTTTGTGACATTCTCAAAGGAGTCTACCAGGTTTAATAAGCATGATCTACCCTTAGCAAAGCCAAACTGGGTTGGGTCCAGCTTTTGGAGGTCACCTATGTCCTTGATAATGTCCATGCTAATTCTTTCCATGACCTTGCCAATGAGGCTGGTTAGACTTATGGGTCAGTAGTTCCCAGGGTCAGTTGATGGCCCCCCTTTCTGCAGGGTGACTAATGTTGCTGTTCTCTGTTCTGCAGAAACATAGCCAGTTCTCAAGATATGATTAAAGAGAACACCAAGTGGGTCCACTAGGCCTTGTTTTAGATTGTTTAGTAAATAAGCTGATCCCATTGAGGTCATGCTTTTAGCCTTGGAAAGCACATAGATGATCTGTTCTCTAGAGATACTAGGCAGAGGGCTGATGTCTGGTATGCTTTGGGATATGGTAGGTGGGGATAGGAGGGTGAAGTTTGTGATGAATCTGTCAGCTAGCAGATTGGTGATATCTTCTGGTGTAGTATGAGTGATCCCATCTACAACCAGTTCGGCACATAGCTAGGTATTCCCTTTTAGGCTTTGGACATAGTTAAAGAATGCCATATGATTATCCTTGGGTCAGGATGTGATTTTAGTTTTGTAATTTGCTTTAGAAGACTTTAAAAGATTTCTGATTTTCCTGTTTAGGCTTAGGATGGAACTCTTCCTCTGCAGAGTGATGTCCCTCTTGTTTTTAGACAACAGTTTCTTCCTCTTGTTATATAATCTATTTATACTTGAAGTTCACTACAGTGGCTTGTTTTTACAGGAAGACCTGGTTTTGATCCAGTCAGGTACAGCAAAGTTTATGCAGTCACTTAAGTGTTTGTACAGGGCATTTGCATACACTTCTTCATAGTGATTATCGGTGTCTGTGATTGTGGGTGGTATGAAGCTTTTTATGGCATTGCTTAGTATGCTGTAGTTAGCTTTGGTGAAGTTTTTTTTATAATTTCTGTTCCTGTGAAGGTTTCATTTCCAGTAGTGACTTCAAATGAGACTGATTTGTGATCTGACCTAACCAGGGTGGGCATCACAGATGGGGAAGTACAGTGACCACCCCCATGTTGGTGAGTACCATGTCCAGAACATTAGAGCCCCTAGTGGGGGTGCAGACTATCTGTTCCAGAGCATTTGTGTTAACAAAGTCCAGGAACCATCTGGGTAAGCATGATTTTTTGTGTATGTCCCCCAGCCTAGGGAAGGATTGGTGAAATCTCCCATGACTAAGGTGCTGGGCTGTATGGTGAGGCATTTCAGTAAAACGAGGTAGGCAGTGTGCTTATCCTATTTCATGGTGGAGGATCTATAGCTGGGAAGATGTGTATGGTACTTTCCCAATAGTTAATTGGACATGGAGTAGTTTGAGACATTTATGCTGTTTGACCAGTCTCAAAGTGTATTTGGTTTTAATAAAGATGGATGCACCTCCACCTTTGGTTCCTTTATGCTCCTTTTGAGGTCTGAATTTGTGGAAGATATTGCAGCCTTGCAAGGCTGGGGTGCTCTCAGCAGCCTTGAACCATGTCTCGGTAACTACACAGACATCTGCATTCTCCAAGGTGAGGAGTGATTCCAGGGAGTGCAGTTCATGCTTAAACTCCTAGCATTAAGCAGCACAACCCTGAGTTTGTCTCAATTAGATTATGTTGGAAAATTTGTTGTTTTGACATTGCCTAAAAAAGTCACTATGGGTGAAGCAAGGGCCTTTGTCAGTATCCAAAAGCCTAGGTGGGACAGGTACAGGCCATCTCTAGTAAAGCAGCGAGGTCTGTCTAACATATCCTCCCAGACTGACAGATACTGGATCCCTCTGGATTGACACCAGAAGCTGAGCCAGTTGTTGAAGTCAATTTGTTTATATTGTGGCATCATTCTGCATGAGGGTAGGATACTGCTTAGGGTTAGGGACATACCTGTCTGGGACACATGAGAGTTCCATCATGCCTCTCTTCATATAGTCCAAAGAGGTATGTCTCAAGTCATTCACTCCAACATGGACTATGAGAGAGTCATAGCGATACTTGTTGAGTGATTTGAGTGCATGCATGATTTGTCAAACCCTGGCACCTGATAGGCAGCTGACCGTCACCTTCTCCTTGTCCAGTCTGGTGAAAGAGACATCACTGTAACTCACTATGGAGTCTGCTATGACCAAGACATTTGTTGCGTTTTTCCTTACAGGATTATTTATTGAGACATGAATGTGTGTGCTGACTTGTGTAATGGTTTCTTTACGCTTAGTGGGGAGTGTGGGTGATGTGTTTTTGGGAGGTCTCTGTTCTTTTGGTAGGCTTTTAGTGAGTACCTCTGCATATATGTGTTTATGTGTCATGACCTTATTTTGTGTGAGAAGTTAGGTTTGCGTGAGAGGTGAAGCATGTGTGCTGACAACCTGTTTGGTGTCTAGTTTGTTTTTACCTGAGAGAATTGACTCCAATTCCACAGTGTATCTGCATCTCTCACATAGGGTGTTAGGTTGCTTTAGGAGTAAATGGTTGCCAATATACACAAAACAATTGCTACATTGCCTCAGGATGCCCATATCAATCAAGATGGCAGGAGAAATGATGGGAAACTGCCCATCCATTGTGGCAGGATTTTTCTGAATGTGGTATTGGGAAGGAAATGGGCTATCTGGACTTAGTCACAAACAGCAAAAATGAGGCAGCAATTCAATTAAATACAGTTAAGAAAGTACAGTGCTGACTTAAACTTATTTTTCAGTTTTTTTATACAGTAGATGCCTTGGATTTCAGTACAGATGCATTCCAGACCTCTGGCTAAAGTTGTCAAATGTTGAGCAGCTCCAGTAAACTGAGGGCAAACCCGCCCAAACACAAGGCTAGTACACAGGCAGATTTGAACAGTTTTAGCACAACTACCAATGGGAAAACCCCAGACTAAACTTTTCTGCAGCAATCCCCAACTCAGATGGGTCCTGAGCTACACACTTCTGTCACAATGGTGCAGGGATCCACTCTTAATATAATATGGCTGGTTTAAGAGCACAGTGATACCAAACAGTCTAGATTCAGCAGGTCTGAATCTAGCCTATGCTATATAAGGTAATGAAACACAATTTCTAGATGGGAAGGAGTAAAGGAGAGTCACTTAAAGGTCAAAGTGAGAGTGTTTATTAGTATACTATTAGATGACCTGCAGTGGTACCACACAGGCAGCTCTTTGCGTAACTGTGAACAGTGGGAGACTATGGAGAGCTTTTCCTATAGAGGATTTTAAACTGGAGATGTTTGCTTATATACAAGCTTAGGGAAACCCATTTGCACAAGGCTTTTATACAAGAAGGATGAAATATTTTTATAAAGATAAACCCTAAAACACAATAAGCTATAGACCAGTAGTTCCCACCTTGAATGGGTTGAATTTAGCTCTCTAATCCCATAAGAGTACAAAAGAACCCTTCCAAATGTAAAACAAACTGGCTTTAAGCTTAAATGCAGTAACAAATGCTTTACAACAGAAGTAAGAATTCCTGCAATAACAGGAATCCTTGGAAATAAGTTCACTAACCCTGAAGAATGTTCACAACACACAAAAACTTTGCAAAACATAGAAATATTTTGGCGGACTCACTCAGAACAGCCTTTGCAGTATCAGAGAAGGTTAGGAAATATCAGAATATTGTTAAAACAACCTAGGAGCAGTACAGTAACAAATAAATGGAGTTTCTTTAACAAGTGCAGGCTGAAAAACAATGATAAATTCAACAAAATAAATAAATGCATTTAGCACAGAACTGTTAGATGTCACTGAAACAGTTAGAGCAAGTGCAAAAAAATATACTTCTATTAGCTTTTTAAGCCAGATGATTAAGGAAAATGCAGAAAAAGCTTATGCTTGGGATCAACAAGGAATCAGAGAATGAGTGAAATAGGCTCATTACTCTTGTTTCTAAACCTGATGGTGCTATAAGGTCTTGTAATGAATAGATACACTAGTTGAAAAATTGGGTAAAGCTACGTTTTTATCCACTCTAGACTTGGTTAGTGGCTATTGTCAAATCCTGTTAATTCTAGTGGCCAAGGAAAAAACAGCAATCCATGCACTGGATGCACCTTTTCACTATAAGGTCATGCCATTTGGCCTTCATAGAGGCCCAGCAATGTTTCAGAGGACTATGGACCAAATTCTGATATTTCACACTATGTATGCCACTGTTTAACTTGATGGATAGTTATTTTCTCAAAGGATTAGTAAAGTTATCCTCTACGAGGTCCAATCCATTCTACACTCTACACTAAGAATGGTTATCCTCGCACCCCCAATAAATATGATTTGGGCATAGCCAAAGCCTGATACTTATATGTGATACAGGGACAGCAAAATCTTAAGCAATAAAGTTGAAGCCATAAAAAACAAGTATTACCTACCATTAAAACACGAGTTGTGCTTTTTTAGGGTTCATGCCTAACTTTGCTCTGATAGGGTGCCCTTGACTGACCTGAGGTAAGAATCCCATTAAAGATCAACTGGAAAGAGATGGCAGACCAGGCATTCTTAAAAACTGTAAAACATACTGTGCTCTGAGCTCATCTTATTAATGCCAGACTATTCTAAACAGTTTACGATATTCACAGATGGCTTTGAGGTAGGCATCTTAACAGTAGTGGCCCAAAACATAGAGGGTAATGAGCACCCAATACATTATATAGGTTTATAGATGATTATTGGGCTATTGACCAGAAGGTCTTTATAAGCCCAGCTGTGTGTGCCCAATATTGTACTAGAGAAACCCAATCTAAAGGATCTTGCCTAAACTAAAGATCTTAGTTAGCAATGACTGCCCATATCTAGGAGGCTCAAACCTGAAATCCCTAGCAGAAATGTACGGTTTCCCATTCAACCACCAAGGCTATGTTTAAACAGGGTCATAGAGGGGCTTTATTTGATATGAGCTAGTAGCCTATTCCAGAAGAGTGGCAACCTCTGAGAGACATAGCTGTCTCTCTACCAGGTCCTATTTATGTCACAGGCCAAGTTAAGGTCCCTGGAGTGGGTGACCCTTGTCCCATTTGACTTGAGGATGTGCAGCATTTCCATTAGATTTGGATCTGAGATTGCTCTGTAGGCCAGACACAGGTCTCCTTTAAGTAGTCTGTATGCTACTGAGTACAGTAACAATGAATTCAGTCTGCCAATGTATGACATGTGCTGGAGACCGTGAATTTCCTTGGTTAGAAATCTTTGAAGTCTGTCAAGTTGCTGCAGGTGCCTGGTAAGGTACATACCAAAGGGAGCATTGTACTCAATTATTGGCCTGATGAGGGTCAAGTACAGGGGTGTTCTAACCTTTTTTGCTCTTGAGGCAATGCTTTTGCTAATGAGGTGTGCAGCGTAGAATGCCTTCCTTACCACAGTAGACACATAGTGGTCAAGGTTTAGGCTACAGTCAACTTGTATTCCCAAGTCTCTCACTACTGAGTTGTTACTTAGGGTATTATTATTTATGTGATAGTCTACAGGGATATCATTTTTACAGAAGGGGATGATAATGCATTTTTTGCGTGGACTTTGAGTCCATGGCTTTGGCACAAATAATTGCTTTGTGTAACTCTCTCTTGAAGTATATTGACATTGTTTTTGGATTCAATAATTGCACCTAGTTTGCAGTTGTCAGCAAACTCAGTTACACACAGCCCCTCTGTTTTGGCCCAAACTTCTGAGAAGTATATTCCAAACAATAGGTGGACAAGCACTGAGCCATGTGGAACCCTACTGGTAACAGGTCTGCTGGTTGAGGTAAATTCCCCAGGTTTGACTGAGTGTAATCTGTCAGTGAATCAGTTAGCAACCCACCTGATGACATAAGGGAGATTTTATCAATGATGTCCAAATGTGGGATTGTGTCGAGGGCCTTGGCTAACTCAAGGTAGGCCATATGCACAGATTTGCCTTCGTCTATGGCTCTGGTGATAGTTATGAAGAAGTCCACCAAATTTAACAGCCAATACTTGCCTTTCACAAAACCAAACTGTGTTGGATCAAGGGTTTGGAGGTCACCTATACCCATATTTATAAGGTCCATGATAATTTGTTCCATGGCCTTACAGAATGGATCATCGTGGACCTTATAAATAAGGGTATAGGTGGCCTCCAAACCCTTGATCTGACACAGTCTGGTTTTGTCAAAGGCAGGTCATGCCTGTTAAACCTGGTGGACTTCTTTGAAAACATCACTAGACCAGAAGACTGAGTAATGTTGAAATAAGATATTCAACATTTGAACAGAAACCACTTGGCACCTTCATTGCTATCCCCAAAACCAAGCTGCACTGCACAGATGACTGCTGTTCAATACTTGACCCCAGCATTTAGAAATCTATCTCCTCCTATCTTAAAGAAATACCATTCTACCCAAACTTCCAGACATAACTATAGGTTCATCTTTATAAACTCGTAAAATGCCACTGCCATTACTCTGGCCATATTACCTAATCCCATCAAACTCTCATTTCCTTCCCAGCTATCTTTACTAAATACCTCATCCTTCCCAGCTATCTTTACTAAATACCTCATCCTTCCCAGCTATCTTTACTAAATACCTCATAATGCATAGCTTACCTACTTGTCACTTTGGCTCTTGTATATAACTGGATATTATTTTGTCTGTACTGCATACATAATAATGCTTATGTTTGTTTTGTTGCATTTTGTATCTAACTATACATTTTAGTTTTCATTATTCCACCTTATAATTTTTCCAGCCTGATACTTAAATTGGAATTTTATGATCAGTACTCTGCCCCAATTAACACATTCAAATGAAATAAATAAATAACAGGTTGGCAGTTAAGTGTACTCTCTCTTTTCAAGTATTATCTAATGACCAACTGTTCTTCTAGTTACAGACCATGTACTCCATCAAAGGGTCCTCTAGGCAAAGAAATAGTAATTCTAATTTGCCCATGTGAGCCTTATTTCTACAAACTTTTAAAAAAGTTTACACCACCTAGGTCATTTGGGTGACCACCATATGAATGCAAATGGGTTGTCATGGGCATCCAACTCATCTGAGGTTGCAAGAACATAAGGTTCTATGCTGGCTTGGTTCATGTAATATAGTGACATCTGGGTTTGTTCTGAACACTAGGATAAAGAAAGACAGGCCAGTGCTGAGCTTGGGATATGCACTAGTTGAAGTGTGATACAATGCAAATGCAGAGCTTTAGGGAGAAAACAAATACTGAAATTAATGAGGGCTAGCTGTCCCAGTCTGTATATTAAGATTATTGCTCATTAACAGAGTTAGATTCCATTCCCTCTAATCCTAGAGAGAATTCTTAGAGGAGTCCCAGGGATTTTGTATAGAAGGAGAAGGCAGTCTAAGAGTATGGAAGAGAAGCCTGTTTTCCAGAAAAAAGAAATGTAATGTGTTTGAATTGGATTTATCTTACATATGCAGAACAGATAGTGAAAGTCTACAAGTTGTTGAAGACCATTTGTAATATTTTCATGCTAAGTCAAAAGATACAGGTACCTGAAGGACTCATGAACTGTTTCATAATTTCCAAGGTAAAGACCCTGCTTGGTACTGCTTTATTTATTTTTCTCAGAGAAACTTCACTAAGAAAATAATGTAAATATTGCCACTTGCTTTTGGAGTGAAGTCCAAAGACCCTGCACTTTTATTCCCATAGACATTGCTCCCCAAGCAAAGTCCAAGGCATGTGTTGTGACAGACTGTGCTTGAGCAGGAAGGGAGAATTTGAGATCTGGATTCTGGTAAACTTGGTGCCTCCACCACAAAGTCTCCCTTTTCACAAACCCCAAAAATAGGAATCTGGAAAGCCAGGAGATGTTGATGATGAGAGCACACAGATTTCAGGTACCACTGGAATTTTCTCATGTGGAGTCTTGCAAGAGAGATCATGAAAATGATAGAAGCAACGAGGCCCAAAATCCAAAGTAATCCCCTGGCTGAAAGAGTAGTCTGAGTGAAAAACTCAGGAATAGCTTTAGATACACATCTACCCTTACGTGTGGAAAAAAATATTCAAACTGCAGTGTCCAAGAGACACCACAGCAAAACAATCCTGTAGGAAGGAGTCAGACAAGACTTTTTAAGTTCTCCTGGAGCCACAGTCTGTATGAGATTCCTTACCTAGGACAGAAAGAGAGTGAGAGAGATTCCTAACACATCGAAAGACTCTGCAAAGCTAAGCAAGTCATTCAAATAAGGAACATATGAATACCTTGCAGTCTACAGTAGGATATCGTAGAAGTAAGACACTTAGTGAATACCTTTAGACCAGTCAATAAAACAAAGAGTACTGCAGAGAACTGACTGTGTGATCCAGACACAGAAAATCTTAAAGAACATCTGAAATCTGGATCTATAGGAATGTGATGATTTGCATCTTTTAACTCTAAAGTCACTAGAAAACTGAAATGGAGAATAAGAAGTAACAAATTTTGAATGAATAACATTTTGAACTTGGGCGCTTTTCAAACAGGTTGAGAAAACAAAAAAACAGAATGGGTCTCCAAGAATCTTCCTTCTTTGGCACAAGAAACTTTCTTGAATGAAACCCTTCCCCTACCTGAGGATAGGATTACCACCTGTCCCACTTTGCGAGGGACAGTCCCTCTTTGGGCAGTTGTGTCCTGAAAAAAAATTGTAAAAATGGCAAATGTCCTGAGACTTTAGGGCAAAATTATTTCCTATATTTTATGTAATAGTTGCATAAAACAGTTATTCTGTATCTAAAATACCTAAATATTATAAGAAACAGAATAAGCAACTAAAATGCTACAAGAATAAGCTTTTATTTAGGCAAAAAAGTTAAGTTCTATCCTTTGTACGGACCGTGGGTATATGTCGGCCTGTAAAATCTGATGTTTGTACCAAAAATGTCCCACTTTGGTCATTTGAAAAGGTGGCAACCCTACCTGAGGAGTAGGGAACACTTCTATCATCCATTGAGATAGCAAGTGGTGAATGACAGGAGGGAAAAGAGGAGTTTAGTATCTTGGGTGGGGAGAATCCCTTGAAAAGAAGAGAGATTTCCATTGGCAGATGTAAAATTGATGGATTAATTTCAGAACCCTTCTGTCTGAGATAATCTGTTACCAAAGAGAGAAATGGAAGTTCACACTTTCAGGAAGGATTAACAGTTTGCCGGGAGGGGGGGGGGTGCAGTCTTCAATATAATCATTCAGACTTATTAGGCTGTCCTATGTTCTGGGGGTGCCTTTATTGTTTTTGGAACCCCACAGCAATTGCATTTTAAATAGTTGCTTACCAGTAGCTTTTTGGGTCTGTTTATTTTGCTTATAAAAAAGGTTGTAGGGATATCATTAAACTCCTTGGCAAACTTGGAGGATTGCTGAAAAATCCGGGAGATCCTGGAATCACTTTACCTCTATCATCATACTTTTTAAGGCCCTCTGCAGCAGATGACCCAAAAAACAATTCTGTGTCCAACAGAGACTTAAAAAAATATTTTTTAACATCTTCTGGGAGATTTTGAAAATGTAAGTAAACAAACCTCTTCATAAGATTTCTTGTGGCAAAAATGCTAGAAGTGTCATGAGCAGAATTATAAGCACATTACAAACAGTGAACAGCCAGATGAGACACAGACACAATCAGCTTGCACAAAGAAGTCTTCTTCCTCAGAAAAAGAAACAGATATCATAATATTACTCATATTCTCAAAGGAGGCAAGCATAAATTTTAACATATGAGCTTGACAGCAGGGAATTCTAAAAACAAGAATACACTTTTTTTTCCATTCTGTCAGAAGTAGAGGGATTAGTACTAACCAGATGTTCAGCAGCTGGATTCATTAAAGCAATATTTGCTGGATCTGTTCTGGGTTGAGTCTATAAAACATTATAATACTGAGGAACGTCATACAATCTATCTGCCTTCTTGAGGGTGGCAGGCTGGCTTTTAAACATAGGTTTATAGGTAGGTACTAGACTAACGGCCCAAGGGTCTAGGTAAGCCTAGCCAACAAGGTTCCCTGGCTTACACCACCCAAGAAAGTTATTTTCCTGTGCCCCTGTTGAGCAGAGCCACAGAAGTGATCCTCGGGGTGTATTTCCTATTTCCCATCCACTCATCAAAAGTTTTCTTGAAGAATGCTAATGAGGAACTTTGCTTGACATAGATGGGTATCTTGTTCCAGAGAATGGGAAGTCTCTGGGACAGGAATCTATCCCTCCAACATGTCCTGTTTATTGTGGTGACAAGGTTTAGATCCCTAGAGTGTGTAGCTCGGAGGGATTGGGATTTCTTTAGGTGTAGCATGTCGAACAGCTCTGGGTTTGACATAGCTTTATATGTTAGGCAAAGATCACCTCAGAGTAGGCGATATGCTATGGAGTAATGCTGGAGTTTTTTTAGATGGTCAGTGTAGGGCATCTGTTTGAGGTCAGTAATCCTCTTTGTGAGGTCCTTCTGTGGCCTTTCCAGCTGCAACAGATGTCTTGTAAGGTACATTCCAAAAGGGGCATTGTACTCTATAATGGGTCTAATGAGTGTTGAGTAGAGGGGAACGATGACCTCTTTTTTCTTGGATGAGAACACTTTTGTGATGAGGTGTGCCATGTAGAAGGATTTCCTGACTACTGTGGTGATGTGATTATCAAAGGAGAGACTACTGTCCACCTGGGTCCCAAGGTCTCTTATCACACATTTGGCATTAAGTAGACTACCTCCTATGTGGTAATTCATGGGTACAGAGTTTTTACCAAAGGGGATGACAATGCACTTTTTGGCATTGAGCTTGAGGCCATGTCTCTGACACCAGGCATCTGTCTCAGTGAGGCCCTTCTGTAGGATGTCCACATCATTTGGGGACTCAACTATGACTCCTAGTTTGCAGTCATCTAAGAATGTTGTTATCCAAAGGTCTTCTGTGTTAGCCTTTACTTCAGAGAAGTAGATATCAAACAGGAGAGGTCCCAGGACTGAACCCTGTGGTACTCCACTTGTCACTGGTTTGAAGTTAGATTTGGAGACTGCAACTTTTACAGTGTGGATTCTGTTAGTGAGTCAGTTGCAACCCATCATGTGATGTAGGGATGTATGCCTAGTTTAGTGAGTTTAGCTATAATTCCAGAATGGGGATGGTGTTGAAAGCCTTGACAATGTCAAGAAAGGCTGTGTGAACCAACTTATCCTCGTCTACAGCTTTGGTGACTGCCTCAAAGAAGTCAATCAGGTTCAGGAGGCATGATCTGCCTTTCACAAACCCAAACTGTGTGGGGTCCAGAGGTTGGAGGTTACCAATGTCTTTGTTTATGAGTTCCATGATGATACATTCCATGGCCTTACAGACCAGGCTCGTCAGGCTAATAGCACGATAGTTCCCGGGATCAGTGGTGACTCCCCCTTTGTGGAGTGGGATAACTGTTGCTGTGTGCCATTCAGTGGGCACAAAGCCTGATATGAGGCTATGACTGAACATGGTGCTTAGGTGGAGAGCCAGTTCATTCTGAGGTTCATGTAAAATGCAACCTGGGATGTTGTCCAGTCCCATGGATGCTGTGTTTTTGGCTTTAGAGAGTGCAGCTTTTACCTGCATAGATGTGATTACCAGAACTCTATATTCTTCCTGTATAGATATGGGCCCTTTAGGGGGTGAGAGGGGGGTAAAGTTAGCACTGAACCTATCTGCCAGGATGTTGGCAATATCAGTTCGTTCTGTAATTTTCATGCCGTTGTGCTGTAACGCAGAGCAGATCTGGGTGTTGCCATTGAGATTCTTGACATAGCTATAGAATGCTTTGAGGCTGTCCCTATAATCAGTGGCGATTTTGTTTTCATAGCTAGCTTTGGGGGATCTTATAAGGGATCTCAGCTTCTTACTGAGGCTGACCAGGGAGCTCCTCCACTCATGGGATTTTACTCTCTTTTGCAACAGTTTCTTCCTTCTCTTGTGGTGTTTGTGTATGGCAGGGGTGCACCAGATTGCCTTCCTTTTTTTTGGAGGATAGCATCTTGGTTCTGTTTGGGATAGCATGATCCATGCACTCGTGTAAGTGCTTATAGAGTGCATTTGTGTAGGATTCAGCAGTCGTAACTGTATTGTCCATCTGCATGGGTGTCATGAAGTTCACTACTTCTGTCTTAAGAAGCATGAGGTTGGCTTTAGAGAAATCTTTTACAGTGGTTTCCTTAATGAGGGGTGGGGGCGGGATGTGGATAGCTAGGGTTATTAACTTATGGTCGGATCTGACCAATGAGGAGTTGACTTCAGGTGTGGAATACCTGTCATTCATGTTGGTAATGACTAGGACTAGGATATTGCTGCCCCTGGTGGGGGTGTGAATAAGTTGATCCAGGGCATTGGAATTTATGAATTCCAGAAAGCGTTGAGTGAAGGAGTTGGTACATGAGTAGTTTTCCCAGTTAATGGTGGGGTAGTTGAAATCGCCCATTATTAGGGTGTTTGGTTGAACCCTAATATTTTACAGTATATCAAGAAAAGAGGAGTGGGAATCCTGGGGCATTGTGGGGAATCTGTAGCAAGCTACAATTTGGATTGCAGTTTTGCCTAGAGTTAGTTGCACTTGGATAACCTCGGATGCATTATGCTGAGCAACTAGCCTGAAGGTGTGGATATCCTTAATGAATATGGACACACCTCCACCTTTGGTGTTCCGGTCCAGGTTAGATGGCTGAAAAGTGTGGTATGAGTATATCAGGTATAGCCTGCTAATGCAGGGGTGCTCTCTGGAGCCTTGAACCAGGTCTCAGTCACTGCACAGATATTAATGTTCTCCATTTTAAGGAGTGCCTCGAGGGAGTGCATTTTGAGATTTAGACTTCTAGCATTGAGTAGCATTACCCTCAGTTTTGCTTGCCTGTTTCTGTTATGGTGGTGAATTTGTCATTTGACCTTGCCTAAAAAAGGCACTATAGGGGCGGCAAGAGCCTTAACCAGTATCCGGAATCCCAGAGGTGACAGGTGCAGGCCATCTCCGGCAAAGCATCGTGGTCTGTTGACCATGTCGTCCCAGGCAGACAGATACTGGATCCCCTTAGAATGACAACAGAAGCTTAGCTAATTGTTGAAGTCAATCATTGTTCTTTTACTGCGGTAACCTTCTGGGCGATAGCAGGATGCTACTCAGGGTAGGGTCATACCTGCCTGGGCTAAAAGATCGAAGATCTCTTCCATGTCTCTTTTCATGTAGTCCAGGGAGGTGCATCTCAGGTTATTCACACCAACATGGGCAATGACAGAGTCATATTTGTCCTTGTTGTGGAGTGACCTGAGTGCGTGGGTTATGTGGCAGATCTTGGCAACCGACAGGCAGCTGACAGTAACCTTCTCCTTGTTTAGCCTGGTGAGTGGGACATCAGTGTGTCTGACTATAGAATCACCTATGATTAGTGTGTTGGGTACGTTGTTTTGCCTTATGGGCTGTGGTTGAATGACACATTGAGTCTCTGGGCTATGCGGCATTTGGGTTGTGTTGGGGGGTAGAGGTTGCTTGCTTTTCTGCTTTGGAGGTCTCTGTTGCTTTAGCAGATTATTATTGAAAGCCTCTGCTAATGTTTTTGTGTTTCTATCAGTGAATTTTGGTGGTGTAGGTTTAGTGGGACTATGTGATGAGTGTGGTGTGGTGCAAGTGTTTACCTTCTCCTCTTGACTGTTCAGTTCAGTGTTGGTTGGAGAGAGCTTTACCTCCAGTTTGGCTAGATAAGTGCATCTCTCACAGGTTGTAGTGTTGGGTGGTAGGAGGAGAGGGTTGTCTGTGTATATGAGGCAATTGCTACATTGCCCCAAGATGCCCAGATTCATCAGATAGAGAACACTGGGACCTGACACTTGGACATGCCTGAATAAAAAACTATTTTCCTCTAGACAAGTGAGGAAAGTGAGTAGAAGAGCTGTTTTTCTCTAAGCAAGTGAGGAAAGTAAGTACAAAAACTGTTTCCACTAGCTAATGAGGAAGGTTGAGTGCTGTAGTAATTTGTAGCTTATTTAGTGCTTACAACAAGTTCTGAACAAGTGCTGAGCACGAATAAGCACATTCAAGTGCTAAAACTAATAATCTGTATCTGAACTAGACTAATTATCATCCAATGCTGAAAGAACAGGAGAGAATTGGAGTAGATTCTGAGAATTCCCTTTGTAATAATGACATTTCACAGTCACTAAAAATGTGTTATAATTTATATTCTCACTGAAACAACTGAATAATTCTGAAAATAGTTTCAGAAAAGGAGAATCGTTCAAAAGGACTGAAGCCATACTCTCAACAAAATCTGAGTTAGAAATCTGAAGAGACAAAAACAGAATCTATCCATTCAGACTCATTTTGTGGTTCAAACACTTGAATCTCTTCAGAAAATGAAGAGCCTCTTTTTATTTTAGCAAAAACAGCTAAACTGGAAGGGTCATGAGTCTGAAATAAACGCTGAGCTACGCCAGAGAAATCACTCCTGTTCAAAGTGACTGAGATAGGAAAAGAAATTTGTCTTACTTTTTGTTTCTTTTTGACAGAACATTCTGAAGAAATGGATCTGTTTTTGTCAGGGAAAACCTCCCTAAGGATAAGCATAGCTTTCTGGCTAGGCAAAGTGGCATTCCCTGCACCTTCTCCCAGGACTGACAAGAGTAAATCCATTGCCCACCAAGTGCACTCCAACAGCTGCAGAAGATATCTCTAACCCCTTGTACATAGTCACTGCAGAGACCTTATCAGAAGAGGTCAGGGAAAAAGATAAATGGTGTGTAGAACCAGTAATGCCAAAGCAGAAGCAATTTAGCAGTCTGCTCTGGTGGCAAAGACTGTCTAGAAAGTTTCTTCTTTTTGTGGCTGGAAGAAAGAAGAACAAGGAACTAGTAGGTTGTTATATTGTTAAGCCAGAAAAGATGCCTGATTCCCATGGAAGCCTGGCAGCAGTGATCAGTAAAACATGCAGGTTGTTAGAAATATTTTTTTTCCATAAAATACAGTAAAAAGCACTTTAAGTAGATACCACAGTCCCCAAAAGTAAAATGACATAAATCTACCCCAGAAACAAGTAGTTTAAAATTAGTTTCAATTACTTTTTACTTCAGAAGTAAAAAAAGCGATTCTCCTATTTATAAGTAATTAAAAGTCACATGACTGTCATTAGTAACACCTTTTCCTAACTTTAAAATGACTGCTTTACAGAAAAAGTACAAATTCTAACAGAAAAAGTAAAGTGGATTTTTTTTTCTGCAAAGGGTGCTTATCTGCCCGGCAACAGAACAGAGTTAGCCAAGTCTCAAGCCTCCAAAACCCACAGGAGGACTGCTCTTCAATGGTAGAAAAGCAATGAAGGGCTTGGAGTCCTATCCTGACTTGTCAGTCATTTCAGCTCAAGCTAAATAATGGTTTGGGTGAGTGTATGGGGTACTGAAAGCTTTGGAAGTTTGCTGGCTTTTATATCCTTAGCAGGATATAATCCATAAAGTTAAGGCTACTGTGGCATATGAAAAAAACATCTTTAAATACTTCTGATATTTTAAACAAAACTTACAAAATATTAATTTAAATGCACACCAACATGAAAATAAAGTTATCTGAAAAACATGTAGAATTGTTACTACTTCAAACGTATTCTGAACTGCAGTCTTTTAGCAAGAGTCATGCCGAATACAGTATTAAATATATAGTCTTATTTATACTGTTTAACTTACAATTTATTATATATGAAACCTCATATATTTATTTTAAAAATACAACAATGAGTCAGGCATGAGCATTGTGATGCCCATGCCCTGTCCCAGCAGTCAAGGAGCCTCAATCCTCACCACTAACACCAGTGAGGGGCATCTTATATAGGAGGAAAGGATAACAAATACACACAGTAAAGTGCAATTTCCCTTAAGAGCACACAGAGATCTCAGCCAGTCTGGGGCTGGTCGCTCCCTTGCTCTCCAGGTCCCCAAAAAGACTCCCCACTGGCACAGCTATAGGGTCCAGATCTCAGCCTAGCTGGGCAAGTTAAAACCTCTAGCACCCTCTCTGTCCAACCAGTGCTTCATGTCCCTGCCCAAGTAGCTGACACACACAGACACACACACACACACACACACACACACACACACACACACACACACACACACACACACACTTTGAGATACGAGTTTATACAACCACACAGGTTCTCCAGCTGTGCCCATATTACCCAGACTATACAGTAGTACCACCTGCCACCACCCAGCTAATATTTATCAGCTACTCAAAGGCCCTTAAAAGGGTGTCCAATTATTACTGTGCAATATTATTATCCAATTGGTAAGTGTGACTAAACAGTCAAGGTTTATTTGAAGTGACTTGTACAGTAATCATTATAAATATGCAATGTACCCCAGAGCTTAAACAATCTCTACATGAAACAGCCACAGCTGAAAGGTTTTTAAATATTTAATAATGAATAATAAAAACACAAGACAATACTTCTTACTACACAGTGCTAGTCAAGAGTTCAGAGATCACAGAGAAATACTTAAAATAATTCAGTAGTACAGTTCAGACATCACAGAAAAACACTTAGCTAGAAACTAGAAACATTAGACTATTTAAAAAAAACACAAGTCTAAGATAACTTACATAAGAAAACAAGCAGAGTGCTGATGAGTTGGATGGTCAAGACAAAAATGCTTCTGGTTCTCTCTGTTTAAATTGAAATTGCAGTTCTGATTCACATTACATCATTATTCACACTTTCCTGGGGTTCCCAGTCTACACATTACATCATTTTTCACATGTCCCTGGGTTCCCAGGCTAACAGAAACTGTGTTTACATTCTTAACATTTCCTTTTGTTATCTTGGAGATGGTCAGAAAGCAGAGCAATAAAAATACATTTACATGTATAAATCTAGCAATTTAACTCTTGGTTAAAAAAATAGAAATAATTTCTTCATCTAGACCCTTCAGCACCACTGTCTACATCAAAGGGTTACCACATGCTTTACTTTGGTTAGTAGAGTGCACTGTTAACATTCATATTTACAAATGAAAGAATTATCTGCAAAATTCTATCTGGCTAGGCTGGCAGCCTTCATCTATCTTTACCCACTCTTCACATATCTCCCACCCTGGAGAACTCAAGTTAGTTTTTCAAGTGACCCTTGAGAAACACTGCTTGAGAGGGTCAGGTCTATCTGAGTAAACCTACCCTATTCCCTTTCTTGAGAGCCCATCTGCATTGGCATTGCTACTCCCACTGCAGTGCTGCACTGACATATCATATGCTTGCAACATTAGGTTCCATCTTAGCAACTTGACATTTTGCTGGCTGCCTCTGTTTAACTATGTTAGATGGTTGTGATCTTTCATAACAGTGAATTTCTTTCCATACAGATAAGGCTGAAGTTTCTGCAGTGCCCACACTATGGCTAGACATTCCTTTTCTACACCTGCATAGCATTTCTCCCTGGGTTGGAGCCTACGACTGAGATAAACCACTGGGTGATCTTCTCCCTCTGAAGAAATCTGGCTAAGTAAAGCCCCCACCTCGTGGTTTGAAGCATCCACCTGCACAACACATTCTTTGCTGTAATATGGACTGGCTAACACAGGGGGTCCTCCCAAAGCTTCTTTAAGCTTCTGGAATGCCTGCTCACATGCTGGGGTCCACACCACCTTATCTGGCCTGTTCTTCCTTGTCAGGTCTGTGAGATGAGCAGCTATGGTACTATAACTGGGGACAAACTTTCTGTAGTACCCTGTTGTCCCTAAAAATGCCCTCTCCTACTTTTTAGTAACAGGTGCAGGCCATGCCTGAATGTCTTCCACTTTGGCAGGTTCTGGCCTTATCTTACCACTCCCCACTCTATGTCCTAGGTAGGAGACCTCTGCCATACCCACCTGACATTTGCTCGGCTTGATGGTCAGCCCTGCCCCCTGTAGTCTGCCCAGCACCACCCTGACATGCTGAAGGTGCTCTGGCCAGGAATGGCTGTAGATGGCAATATCATCTAGGTAAGCAAGGCAAACCCTCCTGCCCCTACTAGGATATGATCTACCAGCCTCTGAAAAGTCGCTGGGGCATTCTTCATCCCAAAGGGTATATCTGTGAACTCATACAAGCCAAAAGGAGTCACAAAGGCTGACTTCTCTCTGGCACTGGAAGTCAAGGGCAACTGCCAGTAACCCTTGGTAAGATCAATGGTTGTAAGATACTTAGCCCCACCCAGCTGCTCAAGGGCCTCATCTATCCCAGGCATAAGGTAAGCTTCTGACTCTGTGTGACTATTTAATTACCTGTAGTCCACACAGAACCTGGTGCTGCCATCCTTCTTTTGCACCAGCACCACTGGGAAGGCCCAGGGACTGTTGGACTCTTGAATCACTCCTAGTTTTAACATCTTCTGTACCTCCTCCCTCAGAGTCTGTTTGACTCTCTCAAGCACTCTATTAGGGGCCTGCCTAATAGGCCTTTGGGGTCCTGTGTCCACCTGGTGCTGCCCCAGGTGGGTGTATCCTGGTTTCCCAGTGAACATGTCCCCAAATTCCTGCAACACTGCTCAGATTTCTTGAACCTGGGTAGGAAATAAATGGGACATTGCTACTCCTTCCACTGAGATGTCAGCCTGAGCCTCACTGAGGAGATCAGTCCCCAGATCTCCCTCAGACTCCTCCTGCAATCCACTGCAAATGCTCAGCACAAAGGCCCCCCTATCATGGTAAGGTTTCATCATGTTAACATGGTACAATCTGTGCCCCTGCCTTCTGCCTAGCAGTTCCACCATGTAATTATCATCACTTACCTTTCTTACCACCTTGTAGGGTCCCACCCAAGCTGCTTGCAGCTTGTTGTGTCTGACAGGAATGAGAACCATTACCTGCTGCCCCACAGCATACTCTCTAGCTCGAGCATTCCTGTCATACCACACCTTTTTCTGTTGTTGGGCTTCTGCCAGGTTCTCCTGGGCCAACCCAATGAGTTCTCTGAGCCTTGTCCTGAGGTTTAGGAAGCATGCCACAACAGACTCCTTGTGAGACTCGCACTCACCTTCCCACTCATCTCAAATTAAATCTAGAGGTCCCCTCACCCTATGCCCATACAGCAACTCAAAAGATGAAAAACCTGTGGATTCCTGGGGAACCTCTCTGTAAGCAAACAGATGGGGCAAATATTTGTCCCACTCCCTCTTAAACTGATCTGCAAATGCCCATAGCATGGACTTAATTGCAGAGTTTAACCTCTCAACAAGACCATTAGTCTGGGGATGGTAGGGGGTGGTCTTCGTGTGCTTCACCCCAAAGGACTTCCACAGACAAGCCAGCAGGTCTGACATGAAATTGTCACCTCTGTCAGTCAGTATTTCTTTTGGGAAACCTACCCTGCTGAAAATCTCTAACAAAGCATTTGCCACCTTCTCTGCCTCAATGGAGGACAAAGCCACCGCCTCAGGATATCGTGTAGCATAATCCACTACCACTAGGATATACTTTTTCCCCTGTGGAACTTGGGGTACTTAGAGGACCCACAATATCCACAGCTACCCTCTGAAATGGCTCCTCAATCAAAGGCAAAGGCAAAAAAAGGAGCTCTCACCTTGTCTCCTGTTTGGCACTGCTTACAGGTCCTGCAGTACCCTGTTACATCTCTGGAAATTCCAGGCCAATAGGAGTTCTGCATAATACGCCTCTTTGTATATTTTATGCCCATATGACCTTCAAAGGGAATATCATGAGCTATGGCTAGAAGCACCAGATGGTAAGCTCTAGGCATTACCAACTGCTGTACTCTCTCACCTTCTAGCCCTCCCTCAGGGGTCCACTCTCTGTATAGTAACCCTTTGTCCCAGTATACAGATTCCCCTTTCCTTGAGAATCAGGTGCCTCCCTAGCTACCTGCCTCAGGCCTTGCAATGTAGGGTCTGAGAGCTGAGCCTGTCTCAACTCTCTCCTTGTAACCCTTCCCAGCTCCCCTTCCACAGGAAGTCTGGCATCCTCTAACAGTGGCGCCTCACTGTCAGCCTGGGTACTACTACTCACCTCTACCTTTGCAGTTACTCTGTCCAAGGGAACATCAGTACCCACAAGCAGCTGTGGCTCACATTCAGTCTCATTGCTACAGAGTAGCTCCCTCCCTGAAGTAACCACCTCACCAGTCCTGGCTGCAGTCATGCAGTCTGTCTGGGTATCCCCAGGCTACCAGACCCACATGCTTGCCTCTTAGCCTGACTGCGTGTAACTGCATAAGCATATGGTACTGCCTCATCCAAATCCTTCCCTATCAGGACATCTGCAGGATGGTAGTTCTGTACCCCTGTTGTCTCAAGACAACCTACTATTGGCACTTTGTCTTTCCCACTTACTGGCTCTCTCACCTTTTGTTCCCCACCTTGCCTCTGTAGACATCTTTATGCCACATGGCCCCAGTGGTTGCATTCAAAACATTTAACCCTAGCTCCTGGATATGTACCTGGACTAGTGGCTTCCCCTGCTACTGGCAGATTCTGTTGGGGCAGTCTGTGCTGCCCACCATGGGTTCCTTTAGACCCATGAGCAGTACTGGGGTTCCCCTTCCTGTGCAGGGCTGCCCTGCTTGCCAGGTATAGGTCACCCTTCTTCCCCAACTCATCTGAAGTAGCACATTGTCTATCAGCTAACCAGATCCTCATGTCCTCAGGCAAAGTGCTAAGGGCTTGTTCCCTCACCAAAAGGTCTGCCAGCCCTTCAAAAGTGGTGACTTAGCATCCACTCACCCACCTATGGAAATAAGTGCTCAATTCAGCAACATAATCACACACACTTTCATCTGCCTTGTGTCTATGATCACAAACCGTTTTCCTATACGTTTGAGGTGTTAGCTTAAAAAACTCTAATAGACTATTTTTTACAGCAGTATAATCAAAACATGCAATGTCAGACATTTTAGACAATACAATTACATCTTTACCATGGAGTAAGGGGGTCAGGAACTGCACACAGAGCCTTTGGTCAACACCATATTGTTTGCATACCCTCTCAAACATATGAATGAAACTATCAAAATGATCCCCCTCATTAAACTGCAGAAGAAATTTACTGATCTATTGTGCTTCTGGGGTCCAGTTACTCCCTTTCCCATTACTTCCATGACTCTGGTGATGAGCCAGCATTTCCCTCTCATGCTTCCTCTGCCACTCCTTTTCTTCGGGTTCTATCTCCAAATGCCTGGCCTCCAACTCGAGTCTCTTTAGCTCCAGATGAATTTTTAAGTCCTCTGCAAAAAGGTTGAGCTGTCCATTCTCTGAGGGTATTATAGCTCCACTGCCAGTCTGATTGTCCTCCTGGTTGCTGTTTTCTGATGCAGCTGTAACCAAGACTGCAATCAGGTCTGCCTTAGTCAAATTTCCATGCACCAGTCCCCTAGCCTGGCACATCTCAGCCAGCTGGCTCTTTGTCAGCTTTCCATACTCCTCTGCTGACATGCTGCCTGCTCACCCTGACTAACTAAGTTAACAAAAGAAATAAAACAATTGTGATCTGAACTCTGAGTATTAACTGTGTGGCTGATTTAGAGTACAAAACACCTTCAAAGCTCACAGTACAGAAGCTACAGGAATTCACTCTACCCACACCACTACAAGCCAATTAGTATTTGCCAACCAATTAATTTGTGGTGTGGATATCCCACTGCTGCCAAACAATTAATATATTTATTTTATTTATTTATTTTATTTTATTTTATTTTACATTTGTTGACCGGGCTAGTCTAGCTGGATATATGTCCATTTTCAGTCAAACTTCAATAACAGTATATATCTACAGAAGTAAATACATGAGATCAACTACATTAATAATAACTAAGGAAGTATAGCTAAAAGTGGTTACAGGTATATAGAGTATATAACACAAGATATTGACTAAACATAATACAATTTATCATGAAGCTGTGTTTTAACTGTTCAGAAAGGGAGATAGTAAAGCAAATAATTTAATTCTAGATATAAGGAGGAGAGAAAAGGAAAGTAAGATTAGTTCTAATCAAGAAGATTAGTATACTAATAGGAAGGTTAAGTAGTGAGCTGAGATAGTGAGGTAGAAACAGGTAGCTAGAGCATAGTGAAGAGAGTCAGCTCTATTGTTTGATTTGACAATATTTATGAGGAGTTTTGAGAAGATCAATTTTATGGACAATGGTCAGTTGACTAAATTTCATCTGTTGCTGTAATTCAAGCCACCCTAGGTATTTTAGATTAATACAGTGTGTGTGTTTTTAAAAGGGTTACCAGTGGCAAATGGCTATGTTGTAGGTGTATTCTATTTTAGTTTTTTTATTTTTTTGACAGGTGTGAAAATGGGGAGAGGCAGAGTAGTAGGGAGATTATATGTGTGCGCGCGGTATTCTAGTTCCAGGGCAGGGTGGGGTTTGATCCTATTTGATATATTTTATCCTATTTTTTTAAAGTTGTTTTCAAGATATTATTATTATAATATTGTTTGTTTAAGTGTTGTTGTTAAGGTTTGGTTCTATGGTGATAGTTTAATGAATGGTATTATAGGTTATTAATATTATTGTTATTGGAGGGTGGGTTATTGGTCAGTGGGGTAGGTAGAAGGTGTGTAAAGTAGGTTAGTGAGGTTTTTGTAAGTTTAATGTAAACCATAGTTCTAAGTTCTTAAGTTCTTTCTACTAGATGAAGTGAAGTTCTTTATGGTGTTTGGCTGAGCATATGAGTGTAGAATCATCTAGGTCATTGATGAATAAAGAGCACAGCTTGAAGGATAGGAACCATTTTATGGCTGATTTACCATGGGAATATGGTGTGGATATTCTACCACTGCCAAACAATTAATATGTGACACTCGTGTCCCGGCCCAGCAATCAAGGAGCCTCAATCCTCACCACTAACACCAGTGAGGGGCATCTCATATAGGAGGAAAAGATAACAAATACACACAGTAAAGTGCAATTTCCCTTAAGAGCACACTGAGATCACAGTCAGTTCAGGGCTGGTCGCTCCCTTGCTCTCTGGGTCCCCAATAAGACTCCCCACTGGCACAGCTATAGGGTCCAGATCTCAGCCTAGCTGGGCCAGCTAAAACCTCCAGCACCCTTTCTGTCTAACCGGTGTTTTGTGTCCCTGCCCAAGTAGCTGACACACACACACTTTGAGATAAGAGTTTATAGAACCACACAGACACTTCTGGGACAGGCTGGCACAGGTTCTCCAGCTGTGCCCCTATTACCCAGACTATATGGTAGTACCACCTGCCACCACCCAGCTAATATTTATCAGCTACTCAAAGGCCCTTAAAAGGGTATCCAATTATTACTGTGCGATATTATTATCCAATTGGTAAGTGTGACTAAACAGTCAAGGCTTATTTGGAGTGACTTGTACAGTAATCACTATAAATATGCAATGTACTCTAGAGCTTATACTATCTCTACATGAGACAGCTACAGTTGAAAGGTTTTAAAATATTTAATAATAAATAATAAAAATACAAGACAATACTTCTTACTACACAGTGCTAGTCAAGAGTTCAGAGATCACAGAGAAATACTTAAAATAATTCAGTAGTATAGTTCTGACATCGCAGAAAAACACATCTAGAAACTAGAAAGATTAGACTATGTCTAAAAGAAAACACAAATTTAAGATAACTTACATAAGAAAACAGGCAAAGTACTGATGAGTTGGATGGTCAAGACAAAAATGCTTAATCCTCTCTGGCTCTCTGTTTAAATTGAAATTGCAGTTCTGATTCACATTGCATCATTCTTCACACTTCCCTGGGGTTCCCAGGCTACACATTACATCATTCTTCACACTTCCCTGGGTTCCCAGGCTAATAGAAACTGCATTTACATTCTTAACATCTCCTTTTGTTATCTTGCAGCTGGTCAGGAAGCAGAGCAATAAAAATACATTTGCATGTTTAAATCTAGCAATTTAACTCTTGGTTAAAACAATAGAAAGAATTTCTTCATTTAGACCCTTCGGCACCACTGTCTACATCAAAGGGTCACCATATGCTTTACTTTGGTCAGTAGGGTGCACTGTTATCACATTTTTGCAGTTCCACGTGTAACAATATTTCTTTACATTTAAGACAACAGGCCTGTAGTTTACATTCATATTTACAAATGACAGATGTATCTGCAAAATTCTATCTGGCTAGGCTGGCAGCCTTCATCTATCTTTACCCACTCTTCACAAGCATGATACAATCATGACCACTTTCCCACTTACACTTCAAGCTTGTGCTGTGAACTGCCTTGACAGTGCAACACCAAATGTGCTAGGCAGTACCTACCTATGGAATATTATTTACTTAAATCATTTCCGCTTTCTTCAAGTGGCATGGGTTGGAATTGTATAATTTGAGTAATTTCAACTTTTATGAGGTTTTCATAGTCCATCTAACCACACACACACACACACACACACACACACACACACACACACACACACAAAATTGAATTCAGTGCTCAATATATCAAAATATTTCCATGAGCAGGGCTCCTTTTAAACTGACTGCTGCTTTATTTTATTTTATCTTACATTTCTATACCAAGATAGTAGACTGATCACAGGTAACTATTTATGGCTGCTGCCTGGGTAAAATAATTTACTAAGACGAAAACAGTGGAACAGAGCAGTAGTTAGATGTACATATCAGAAACTGAACAGGGGGTAACAGCATATATCAAAAATTGTACAATAAGAATTAATAGATGTAGTGACAATTATGATAGAAATGCACATTTTACAATTTTGCACAATTATAGTTCAGCTCTGTTCATAGGTTCATAGGTAGGTACTAGGCTATTGGCCCTGGGGCCTATATAAGCCTAGCCAAAAAGGTTCCCTGGCTTTTGCCACCCAAGAAAATTATTTTCCTGTGCCGCTGTCAAGCAGTGCCACAGAAGTGATCCTCAGGGTGAATTTTCTATTTCCCATCCAGTTGTCAAGATTATTCTTAAAGAGGGCCAATGAGGGCCTTTACTTGACATAAATGGGTAATTTGTTGCAGAGTATGGGAAGTCTCTGGGACAGAAATCTATCCCTCCAGTATGTTCTGTTTATTGCAGTGATAAGGTTTAGGTCCCTGGAGCATGTGGTTCGGAGAGATTGGGATTTCTTTAAGTGTAGCATGTCCAACAGCTCTGGTTTTGACATAGCTTTGTATGTTATGCAGAGATTGCCTCCGAGTAGGTGATATGCAACTGAGTAGAGCTGGAGTTTTTTGAGATGGTCTGCATATGGCATCTGTTTGAGGCTGGTAATCCTCTTAGTGAGGTATTCCTGTGGCCTTTTCAGTTCTTGTAGGTGTCTTGCGAGATACATGGCAAATGGGGCATTGTACTCTATAATGGGTCTGATGAGGGATGAGTAAAGAGGAACAAAGACCTCCTTTCTAGAGGAGAACCCTTTTGTGATGAGGTGTGCCATGTAGAAGGATTTCCTGACTACTGTGGTGATGTGGTTATCAAAGGAGAGACTATTGTCCACCATTGTCCCGAGGTCTCTTATCACACTTTCATAGGTTCATAGGTTCATAGGTTCATACTAGGGCTGCTGCCGAGGGGGCATTTACAAGCCCTAAGCCATCATTTTTCGCCACCCTTACCCCTTTATTATATGAACTATACCCATTATTATTTTGCTGTGCCTCTGTCGACAGTGACACTACTGTAATAATCGGGGTAATCTCAGATCTCCATCTCCCAAGATTTCATTGAGCTTAAGGCCATGACTTTGACACCAAGCATCTGTCTCTGTGAGGCCCTTTTGTAGAATGTCTACATCATTAGGTGATTCTGTTATGGCTCCAAGTTTGCAGTCATCTCCAAGCTTTGTTAGCCAAAGACCTTCTGTGTTGGCCTGCACTTCAAAGAAGTAGATGCCAAACAGGAGAGGACCCAGGACCAAACCCTGTGGTACTCTAATCATCAATGGTCTGAAGTCAGACTTGGAGTTGCCTAGGTTTGCTGTATGGGTTCTGTCAGTGAATCAGTTGGCCACCCACCTTGTGACATAGGGAGTTATGCCCAGTTTAGTGAGTTTATCTATAATTCCAGAGTAGGGGATGGTATTGAAAGCTTTGGCGAGGTCAAGATAGGCTGTGTGCACTACCTTGCTCTCATCTATGGCTCTAGTGACTGCTTCAAAGAAGTCAGTCAGGTTTGTAGACATGATCTATCTTTTACAAACCCAAATTGAGTGGGGGCCAGGTTTTGGAGGTTACCTATGTCTTTGTTTATAAGCTCCAAGATGATACATTCCATGACCTTGCAGACCAGGCTTGTCAGGCTAATGGGGCAGTAGTTTCCAGGGTCCGTGGTGGCATCCCCTTTGTGGAGTGGGATAACCATCATGTGTGCCATTCAGTAGGCACATAGCCTGAGGTGAGGCTATGACTGAACATGGTACTTAGGTGGGGTGCCAGTTCATTCTGTAGTTCATGCAGTACACAGCCTGGGATGTTGTCTGATCCCATGGATGCTGTGTTCTTGGCTTTAGAGTGTGAGGTCTTTACTTGTTCATCCATGATTACAGGAGCTATGCATTCTTCTGGTATTAAGATGGACCCTTTGGAGGATGAGAGGGGGGTAAAGTTAGCACTGAACCTGTCTGCCAGGATGTTGGCAATATCGGTTGGTTCTGTATATTTAGTGCCATTGTTATGTAGTTCAGAGCAGATCTGAGTGTTGCCACTGAGATTCTTGACATAGCTGTAGAATACCTTGTGGTTTTCTTTGGAATCAGTGGTGATTTTATTTTCATAGCTGGTTTTGGAGGATTTTTATAAGGGTTCTCAGCTTCTTGCAGAGGCTGACCAGGGAGTTCCTCTGATCTTTTGATTTTACTCTTTTTTGCCACAGTATCTTCCTTCTGTTGTAGAGTTTGTTTATGGCAGGGGACCACCAGACTGGCTTCCTGTTTTTGATGGATAGTGTCTTGGTTCTGTTGGGGATGGCATGATCCATGCACTCGTGTATGTGCTTATACAGTGCATTTGTGTAAGATTCAGCAGTTGTACCTCTATTTTCCGTCAGCATGGCTGTCGTGAAGTTTGCCACTTCTGTCTTAAGAAGCATGAAGTTAGCTTTGGAGTAGTTTTTGACGGTGATTTTCTTAATGGGGGGTGGGAATATGGATGTCTAGGGTGATTAGCTTGTGGTTGGATCTTACCTCTGGCATGGAACACCAGTTATCCATATTGGTAATGACCAGATCCAGGATATTGCTGCTCCTGGTGGGAGTGTGGACAAGTTGATCCAACGTGTTTTAATTTTTGAATTCCAGAAAACGTTGAGCGAATGAGTTGGTACATGAGTACCTTTCCCAGTTGATGGTGGGGTAGTTGAAATCACCCATAATTAAGGTATTGGATTGTACCTTAATATTTTCCAGTATCTTAAGAAATGAAGAGTGGGAGTCCTGGGCCAAGGTGGGGGATCTGTGACAAGCTACAACCTGGATTGCAGTCTTGTCCAGTGTTAGTTGCACTTGGATAATTTCAGATGCATTATATTGAGCAACTAGCTTGGAGGTGTGGATATCCTTAATGAAAATGGACATGCCTCTGCCTTTAATGTTTCGGTCCAGGTTAGGTGGTCGAAAGGTGTGGTACAAATTATAGCCTGGTAATGCAGGAGTGCTCTTTTGAGCCTTGAACCAGGTCTCTGTCACTGCACAGATGTTGATGTTCATCATTTTAAGGAGTGCCTCGAGTGAGTGCATTTTGAGGTTTAGACATCTAGCATTGAGTAGCATTACCCTCAGATTTTGCTTGCTTGTACTTTTTATGGTGGGGAATTTAGCATTTGAACCTTGCCTAAAAAAGGCATCATAGGGGTGGGAAGAGCCTTAACCAGTAAAACAGAATCCCAGAGGCGACAGATGCAGGCCATCTCTGGCAAAGCATCGTGGTCTGTCGACCATGTTGCCCCAGGCAGACAGGTACTGAATCCCCTTAGAATGACACCAGAAGCTTAGGCAATTGTTAAAGTCAATCATTTTGTCCTTGTACTGTGGTATCATTCTGGATGATGGCAGGATGCTACTCAGGGCTAGGGTCATACCTGCCTGGGCTACAAGATCCAAGAGCTCCTCTAGGTCTCTTTTCATGTAGTCCAGGAAGGTATGTCTCAGGTCATTCACACCAACATGGTCAATGACAGAGTCGTATTTGTACTTGTTGTGGAGTGACCTCAGTGCGTGCATTATGTGGCAGTTCCTGGTACCCAAAAGGCAGCTGACAGTAACTTTCTCCTTGTTTAGCCTGGGACATCAGTGTGCCTGACTATAGAGTCACTTATGACTAGTGTGTTGGGTACGTTGTTTTGCCTTATGGGCTGAGGTTGAGTGGTACACTGATTTTGTGGGCTATGTGGCATTTGGGTTGTGTTGGGGGGGTGGTGCTTGTCTGTGTTTCAGCTTGGGAGGTCTCTGTTGCTTGAGCAGATTTTTATTGAGAGCCTCCGTGAATTTATTTTATTTTATTTTATTTACACTTTGTTGACTGGATTAGTCCCACTAGGCCAAAGGTTTCTTTTCATGGAAGACCCAAGGTGGTATTCATACTGACTAGATGCAATTTGGCCAATGAACTGAAAAACATCTACTCCTCTTTTCAATAAGTGCCATGGAAATTTTTAGATTCACCAGAGACACCACCAGTTCAGGCAGACGGGGCCTTGGTTTAACATCTCATCCAAGCAATGGCACATTGAGGAGTACAGCACCCCTTATACTGTAGTATTGGTACTGAAAAAGTAATCCAATGGCCTGGTGTGGGAACAGAATCCACAACCTTCTGATCTTCTAGCATCAAAGGTGAGTGTGCTACCTGTTGAACTACTGTGACTACATACATCATGGTGAGAATGCTAGGAAGTTATGACAATCATGGCAGGGAATGCCAGGGAGGTGTTAACAGTTGAAAGAGTAAAGCAAAAGGATAAGAGACCCTCACATGATGTGGCCTGTGGCCTGCTGTGTGATAATTACAGTTAGATTTGGTGTCAAGGATTTTTTTTAAGTTCACTCCTGAAGGTGGGGAAGGGAACTGTGGTTTCTTTAAGTAAGAAAGTAGTGATTCCCATGTTTTAGGAGCAAGGATGGAGAAAGAGTGGCTGCTGTATTATAGCTTGGTTTGTGGGGGCTGGAGTGGGAGGAGATGTTTTGGAGAAGCTTCTAAGTTTGTGTTGTGTGTGTGTGTGTGTGTGTGTGTGTGTGTGTGTGTGTGTGTGTGTGTGTGTGTGTGTGTGTGTGTGTGTGCGTGTGTGTGTGTGTTTCTGCGTATATGTGTGCATGCATACATGCATGCGTGTGTGTGTGTGCATGAGTACATGTGTGTGTGCAAGTGTGTGTTTGTGTGCATGTGTGTGTGTGCATGTACATGCTTGTGTGTGTGCGTACGTGTGTGTGTACATGTGCGTGTGTGTGAGTGTCTGTGTGTGCATGTTTGTGTGTGTCCGTGTGTGTGCATGTGTGTGTGCATGTGTGTATGTGTGTGCACGCATGCACATGTGTTTGCATGTGTGTAAGTGTGTGTGTGTGTGTGTGTGTGTGTGTGTGTGTGTATGTGTGTGTGCGTGTGTGTTTCTGTGTGTGCATGTATCCACGTGCATGTGCATGTGCATCTGTGTGTGTGTGCATATCTGTGTGTGTGCATATCTGTGTGTGTGCATATCTGTGTGTGCATATCTGTGTGTGCATGTGTGAGTGCATATGTGTGTGCGTGTGTGTGCGTGCGTGTGTGTGTGTATGCGTGTGTGCACCTGTGTGCATGTGTGCACGTGTGTGTGCATGTGTGTGCTTGTGTGTGCATGCACATGCATGTGTGTGTGCATGTGTGTGTGTGCATCTGTGTGCGTGTGGGTGCGTGAGTGCATGCGTGTGTGTGCATGTCTGTGTGTGCATGTGTATGAGTATCTGTGTGTGTGTGTGTATACGTGTCTATGTGTGTGTGTGTGTGTGTGTGCGTGCGCGCATATGGGTGTGTGTGTGTGTATGCATGCACACGTGTTCGAGTGCATGTGTGTGTATGTTTGTGCGCGTGTGTGTGTGTGTGTGTGTGTGTGTGTGTGTGTGTGTGTGTGTGTGTGTGTGTGTGTGTGTGTGTGTGTGTGTGTGTGTGTGTGTGTGAGCATGCGCGTGTGTGTGTGTGTGTGTGTGTGTGTGTGTGTGTGTGTGTGTGTGTGTGTGTGTGTGTATGTGTGTGTGCCTGTCTGTATGTCTGTGTGTTTGTGTTTAGTATAAAGTTTGGCAGCTAGTGGTGCGAATGAGTTAGGATGGAGAAGTTTGACGATGAGACATTAATAGCAGGTCTGCTCTGTGCTGCACTGATGGCCATTTGGCTTTTTGCAGGGTGAGGCAGTGATTCTCATAAGAGGGTGAGTTAGTGATGAGGCGGTAGATTTTGGTTTTGATAGTGTGCAGTGTGGGGGAGTTTTTCTTAGAGGCTTTGTCTGTTATAGGTTGTTTATATTCAAGTTGGGCAAAAAAGACTCCTTTGCTTATAGCTGCCCTGGCTGGTTTGGACATGTAGAGTAAGATTTTGCAAACCAGAAAAGAAGTGAGTTAACATTCCTCTTAATTTCTCAATAAGGGTACAGGATGTTAGTGATTGGTCTAGCCAAAAAACAAGATATTTGAAGGATTTGGTTATTTTTATTGGTGTGCCATTATGGGTTGACATTGGTGATTTTTAAAACTCTTGGATGGTGCCAAATAGCATACATTTTGTTTTTGTGAAATTAAGCATTAGCAGACCATTTATTGTAATTCCCTTGCAGTTACAGTCACCTGACATGCAGCCATGTTGTCTATGACCATCCACAAATGTAATTTCCATAACTAGATGTTACTTCTGATTTAGTGTTACCTGTAAAGATAACATCTATTTGTTTTTTTCAAATGGTGTTGCCTGTTATCTACATCCCATTACTCTCCATGCTTTTTAGTTTGCCACATGTTTAAGGGTATGTTTAACTAATGTGACCATCTATTCCTGTCATCTAAACTGTCTGTGAACTCATAAATCCTTCTCTTACTCTTACTTTCCTGCTGTGCGTCATCAGTGAATGTCAGAATAAGGCACTAACAAATACGTTTTTGGTCGCCTTGGGAGGATTATGCGTCATTTTGTCAATCATTTATTTGTGAATCTCTTTGCTTTGTAAAGGTTTTCACCAAATAGTATTTTCTTGAGAAAAAATATTTGGTGAAAAGTAAAAAAAAAATTGCTGGGGTGTCTCTATCCCCCATACTTTCCTGCTTATTCCAGATTTTAAACTGTTGTATTTCGAACAAATAGAGTAGTTTATGAGACAGTAGAGTTTGAAGTGGTTAGGTGGTCCCATATTACATAATTAAACATGTAAATTTATTTTTCACAAAGGAGTGGTCTACCACTATTCATCACAAGGTGCTTTTGGTAAATAAAATTCTCAAACACTCTTTTGAGAAACTGAACTATTCCCTCTAAAAAAATAGCAAGTAGTTAAGCAGAATTCTGAATAAAGAAAACAATGTTTTATATATAGAGTTCTCCAAGCAAATTTTCACATTTTGTCATACCTTCAGCATCATTTAACTTCTTAAGGCATTCAATGCATGCTGCATATTTTAAGAAGTTTTTCTTCTGAAGTTCTCATTTTTCATTTGCAGAGACAGAATTTCATTTTACTGGACTTAATTTTTCTGCAGAAGTGGGAACAGTTGGTCAATAAAAAAATGAAACTTTGAGAAGTATACTATGCAGGAGGTAACAGGTTCTTTAAGCTTGTCTATATGAAGAAATGATATTTGCAAAGTCAATTTTTTTATTATCAGAACCAAGGATGCATCATGCTCAGTGAACTATTTTTAGTGAGACCATGTGTGTAAAATGGCAGCTGTATGACTATGTTAGCAGGAACTAAAAAACAAACAAAAAATATCTAGAGTTAACTATTCGCTGGTCTTACCAAGTTTGCATACATTTATACATGCAGTACTTCCAAAGAAAGAACCAGCTATGCATCTTACAATAAGAACTTGGTGCAAAAAAGCCAGGGAAAGAAAAAGAAGGTACAGAAGATGACCAACAAAATATTTGACAGTACCCAGTTACTTACAGAACAAATATATTTTTCAATCCTCGAAAAGAAAAAGATTCTAGTGAGGTGTGTAGGAGACGCTTTACATTAATTACCCTAGCTGAAAGGGTTTGGAAGAGCAAGAATTCCCCAGTGTGAGTTGACATAGTAACCCAGTTGTCCTCTTGGATGAATCAAGAAGAAAGATCATGGGGGAATAGAAACAGGAAAGAGTTTCTAAACAAATGTTCAGCCTTTCAACAATATTTAGATTAATGTTAGAAATTAAATCTCAAGATAGTATATTTAAGGACTGAGACAATAATTCAATAGTGCTGTACAATTTTGGCTGTTGCATTATTTTGCATTGCCTTTAGTTTAAGAATTAGGTGCACTGATTAATATATTTTGCACACTGACTTAGGGAGAAGTGGTATTTTACCACTGACTTCATAAGTCAAATTAACTATATTTAAAATCACGATGCAAAGATTTCTAAAAATTATAAAACAGAACTCATAAATAGTGAAGATGTGACACAGGGAAACGACCTGCAGCCTTCACACCTCCAAGATGGAATCTCTAGACAGGTGCATACTGACAAGCCTAGTTATTCAAAATGCCAAAGATAGGAAATAACACAATATTATAACCATTTCAGTAGTCACAGAGATTATGAAACAGTATACATACTGCCCACTGGGATATTTTAGAGGTGTTCTCAGAAACAGGCAAGATAAAAACTTGTCCTGACATTTGCAACTTGACCCAGTTTTTAATGTGTCCAATGTGCTGGAGATTTGATGAAGGAGATGAAGGCAGGACAGAGAAAGAGCAGTTTTCTTTTTCCCTTTCCTTTGATGAGGATGTATACTTTCCTTTCTACAACAACATCTCCTGGTGATGGCCCATCCAGGGATGCCCTGTCTGTAAGGACTGATTAGTTGAATTTGGGTCTGTTATGGTGTGTGTGTGTGTGTGTGTGTGTGTGTGTGTGTGTGTGTGTGTGTGTGTGTGTGTGTGTGTGTGTGTGTGTGTGTGTGTGTGCGTGTGTGCGTGTGTGCGTGTGTGTGTGTATGTGTGTGTATGTGTAGGTGTGTGCATACTTGTGTTTCCTGATTTCCTTTACCCACCTGTAACCTAGCCAGTTATTCAGTCCCCACCCATGATGCATATTCATATATATCACTAGTTTAAGTATGCCCTCCTGTATTATACCTTACCCTTTCTTCCTTTATGCCTATGTAACTCACTAACACCTGCTGTAACACCATATTTGGGAACAGCTTCTGTTTATATAACTACCTTAAGACCCTTGCACAACACATTTTTGTGTTTAAGCCATGCAGATGTCTGCATGCTCTAGTCTACCACATATATCATTCACACTCATCTGTCTATGAAGCAATATGCTACTGTGCAGACCACAACATTTGTGCATAAATACCCTGCCGCTGACTCCCTCTTATTTATCAACATGAGTGCCATAGAAGAAGTGGGGTGAACAGGGCACCTGTCCGGGGTGCCATATTGCAAGGGCACCAAACATTTAAAAAAAGTTTGACAGCTTACAAATAGCATGTGCTGCTATTGTGATTGCTAAATACACAACTCACAAACTATCATATCCTACTTTTTAATGGAAATGAAACTACCTCTAAAAACAATGAACACATAGAAAGTGATACAGTTTGCAAGCCAGTTCATAATCTGCCTGACAGCTTGTAAACTGCCAAACTGTTAATAACAATGTCTGTATAGTGTGTGTGTGTGTGTGTGTGTGTGTGTGTGTGTGTGTGTGTGTGTGTGTGTGTGTGTGTGTGTGTGTGTGTGTGTGTGTGTGTGCATGTACAACCTGTTTCAACATTGCATCAGTGTATCATAGTGTGCACCACACTTATGCAATGTGTGCCCCATGTGTGCCAGGCTTAATTTCTGAATTCCACCGTCTATCTTTAAAAAGATGGAACATAGACCTAGGTTCATAAATGTAATGTATAATAAGTAGAATAATTTGTTCACTGCAGTCATTTATATTAGAATGGTATATGGCCTTACTGGACAATTATACAGCATGAGCAAATAGTTTCTGGAAAGCACATGTAAAATGTCTATGAAAAGTGAAATTGTATTGTTAAATGTTTTATGAAAAAAAGCACACACTAAGACAACGGAGCTGAGACCCAGCTATAGCAATGGTTGTAACAACTAAAAATCAAGAATATTACCATGTGCTGGGTCAAACGGCCGATAAACAAGAAGTTCTTATTTCCCACTGTCCAGGAAACAAATCTGAAAAAACTTTATCCAAAACATGATATAACAAGATATTTGGATCCAAAAAAAACACAGCAACTGACAAGGAGTGACTCTGCAGTTTATAAAATGAGAACCATCACTGGTAGCCAGGCCTTGCTATGTATATTGATTGAGGTTATTACAGGACTGTGGAATAATACCACAAGTATCTGGAGAATCTCTCAACACTGCCACATCAATTAAAGCTATTGTATCACAAAGGGTCTGACTGAAACTAGCTAGCCTGTCTGGGTTAGGAAAAGCTACAGTCATGGGGTACTTTGGGAGAAGAATCCACACTTGCTGGCAGTCATAGGGTCATCTGGTAGAAGAATCCATACCTACCCTGAGTGGAAGAGGCCACATTCCCCTACTCATAAAAGGTCCAAATTTAAGGGTAAAAGGTCACACAGACTTATAAAAAAGGCAAAAGTTAGAGACAGAGAGTAAGAGTTGTTTGCCTCTCAAGCAGAGACAGCTGAAGAAGGGATAAACAGAAATGGACAGATGTGGGACTCTCAGAGGGAGAGACTGAACAAGACAGAGAGACAGACAGACAGGCAGAAGCCTGAAAGCAGACTAAAAGAGACTCAGAGTTGGGAAGCTCAGAGGGGGAGGTTAGGACAGAATCTTTGAAGTGTGAATAAAAGTGAGGCAAGACTGTTGGTTTCTGTAAACTACATCACATTTTTTGTTCATAAGAAAAGAATGCCTTATGAAGTCTTATAGAAAAGCCTTTTATTTTAAGTCAAAGTTATTACTCTACAACATTGAGCCTCCTAAGTTTTCTTACTGTAGCAAACTGAATATGTACTGAAGAATGGTGAATGTATAAATAATTCCACAAAATATTACACTTTCACATAATGGGTTACCAACTATGATCTGTATTTGTCTGTGAGAATAGCAAGTAATGTGTCTTCTTTTGCAAAAGAGAAGTGCTTCTCCACCACCACCTGAACCCCCTGAACCCCAAGATGATGAAAAGAAGCCCATGATATTTGCTTCAAGATTTATAGCTAAAGCAGAATGTGATTATATTTACATAGACAGAATAATCCTTAAGTCTAGTCTGGTGAAAAAGGAATTTCAACTAGTATCCATATGGAAGAAGGTTTCTGCCAAATGCACTCACCAATCATTAATAGATGTTCTTAATGTAAGAAAAGTGTACCTGTGATGATTGCAGAGAAGATACATTGCTGTTACTCATGCCTAAGGAGTTAATGAATACTATCAAAAAATGAAGGAAGTGACAGAAAATGGCAATAAATAAGGACTGTCACAAATGCAAAATGAGAAACACAAGGAAATAATAGTCATGGATAATTTTCTTTGATGAATGCAGACATGCAAATGAAACCCAGAAATGATGCAGTATTGCCCCAAGTGTATGAATTAGTTGTAAAAGTATGGCTGAAGGGTGATAATCTGATACATTCTGATTTTTCTGCAACAGAAGCCAACTCTTTACATGCTAAGAAATGTTACTATGGTATTCTACAATGGCAAACCTGTGCAAGGTATTTTCCAGACTGCCGGGTGTCGTTTAGAAGGGGCATCTTGGAACACAAAAATGAAGTCCTCTGCCTAGAGCTGTATGTGGTGGCCTGATATAGATAATGATATTAAAGATTCAGCAGAAAGCTGTGGAGAATGTCAAATGGTCCCTGAACCCTTATACTTAGGAATGATTATTTGTTCTGACTTTCTATGTGATGTAAGAGACCAGGGTTCCTATTCATGGTAAATACTTACTGAAACTGACCAAAAGTTACCTGCATGGAGTCACTAAACACTGTAAAGATAATATCACTACTGAGGAAGTTATTTGTTAGAAGTGGCTCACATGATCAAATGTTAAAAATAATTCTCTACAATTCAAGTAAGAAAATGTTAAGACATTTCTGAAACAAGATTATAAAGCACTGTCATTTTGCATATAACCACTCAGCCACAAGTAAACTGGGTAGAATACATGTGGAAAGATTTGAAAAGATTGTTAGCAAGATAACCCCATCAAGATAAGCGTCTGCAATACAAGCTAGATAATATTATTTTAATTATCATCCAAGGAGGTGATAGAAGGAGTATGGATAGACAAGGCCATTCCTTTCTCCTGATGAAGATTTATTTATTCATTCATTCATTCACATTTATTGATCAAGGTAGAGCACTGATTTACATGGATCTTTTCAGGCTCAGGCTGGGAGTTGTCTCTGGATAGGTGACTGGCTCAAAATCTCACACTAGGCAAATAGAAGCTAAGGGAACTGAACGTTTAGACTACAGGAAAGCATCTTATTAATAGTTCCTAACATTAAACCTCTGCTCTAACTGCCACACTACAGATGACTAACTGGTTTCATACTCCAAGTGGAATAAGAAACCAGGCCACTGAATGTGTACATTTCTGAAAGGTGATGAAGGAAAGCTTCATACTCCAAGACAGGTAGACTAGACCATTGACTGGAGTGTAATGGATGATTGATGTCAGTAAGCAACACTGAGTCATAGGGATACTGGTGCCACAACGTCCACAGTGAAGAACATCCCTAAAAATATATGGTGGTCCAGTGGGGCCATAGACCACTGTCTTGAGTACTTAAGAGATTTTCTACAAAGGCTAAGTTTAGGAGGGGAGGTTATATTTTTGATTAAGAAATTATAGAAATGCCTGAAAATTCAGATAGAAAATATTGCTGTCTTACAAGCACTGCTAAGGAATAGGACAATGCAGTATGTTAGCACTGTGGAAAAGTCACCAGTATTGTTCATATGAAGGATGAAATAAATGGCATTCGGAGAAGCAGCAGATACAGTGAATAAAGCAACAGTAAATAGCAGCTCTGAATCTACGTATTAATGTTTTACTGAGAGTGGACATTAGTGTGCAATACACAAGAGATACCACATCATATGAAAAAGGAATGTCTTCCTTTATAGTAGACAGTAGTTACAAGAAATCTACTGGTCATTTTTTTTTGAAGTGCAATAAGACAAAGCATTGAGTAATATGTAACACAATGTCCTAAATATTACACACCATGTAGCCTCCATTCACGAAACAAAGAATGTCTTTCAGCTGATATGCTGTATGTCTAAAGCATGCAATATAAAACTCACTGCCTTCTGTTTAAATTTGCTTTTACTTGACTTGTTATGATAATCAAGAAGAGCATATATTTCAATATGTACAGAAAAAATAGCAGGCATCATTAACATAAAATACCATAAGAAACAATCTGCTAAAGATATATATCCAGAGCATATGTTATATGTTACTAAGCAGTCTATTATGATAGCTATAAGTCCTTTGGAATTCTGTGTGTGTGTGTGTGTGTGTGTGTGTGTGTGTGTGTGTGTGTGTGTGTGTGTGTGTGTGTGTGTGTGTGTGCGTGTGTGTGCGTGTGTGTGTGTGTGTTTGTGCATATATGTGTGCATGCATACATGCATGCGTGTGCATGAGTACATGTGTGTGTGCAAGTGTGTGTTTGTGTGCATGTGTGTGTGTGCATGTGCATGCTTGTGTGTGTGCGTACGTGTGTGTGCGTACGTGTGTGTGTGTGTACATGTGCGCGTGTGTGAGTGTCTGTGTGTGCATGTGTGTGTGTGTGTGTGTGTGTGTGTGTGTGTGTGTGTGTGTGTGCATGTGTGTATGTGTGTGCGCATGCACATGTGTGTGTGTGTGTGTGTGTGTGTGTGTGTGTGTGTGTGTGTGTGTGTGTGTGTGCATGTCTGTGTGTGTATGTGTGTGTGTTTCTGTGTGTGCATGTATCCACGTGTATGTGTATGTGTGTGTGCGTGTGTGCGAGTGTGTGCATGTGTGTGCATATGCGTGCTTGTGTGCGTGCATGTGCATGTGCATCTGTGTGTGTGTGCATATCTGTGTGTGCGCATATCTGTGTATGTGCATGTGTGAGTGCATATGTGTGTGCATGTGTGTGCGTGTGTGTATGCGTGTGTGCACCTGTGTGCAGGTGTGCATGTGTGTGTGCATGTGTGTGCTTGTGTGTGCATGCACATGCATGTGTGTGTGCATGTGTGTGTGTGCATCTGTGTGCGTGTGGGTGCGTGAGTGCATGCGTGTGTGTGCATGTCTGTGTGTGCATGTGTGCATGTGTATGTGTGTGTGTGTGTGTGTGTGTGTGTATACGTGTCTATGTGTGTGTGTATGTGTGTGTGTGTGTGTGTGTGTGTGTGTGTGTGTGCATGCATATGGTGTGTGTGTGTGTGTATGCATGCACACATGTTCGAGTGCATGTGTGTGTATGTTTGCGCGTGTGTGTGTGTGTGTGTGTGTGTGTGTGTGTGTGTGTGTGTGTGTGTGTGTGTGTGTGTGTGTGTGTGTGTGTGTGTGTGTGTGTGTGTGTGTGTGTGTGTGTGTGTGTGTGTGTATGTGTGTGTGTGCCTGTCTGTATGTCTGTGTGTCTGTGTTTAGTATAAAGTTTGGCAGCTAGTGGTGCGAATGAGTTAGGATGGAGAAGTTTGAAGATGAGACATTAATAGCAGGTCTGCTCTGTGCTGCACTGATGGCCATTTGGCTTTTTGCAGGGTGAGGCAGTGATTCTCATAAGAGGGTGAGTTAGTGATGAGGCGGTAGATTTTGGTTTTGATAGTGTGCAGTGTGGGGGAGTTTTTCTTAGAGGCTTTGTCTGTTATAGGTTGTTTATATTCAAGTTGGGCAAAAAAGACTCCTTTGCTTATAGCTGCCCTGGCTGGTTTGGACATGTAGAGTAAGATTTTCCAAACCAGAAAAGAAGTGAGTTAACATTCCTCTTAATTTCTCAATAAGGGTA
This sequence comes from Protopterus annectens, assembly GCF_019279795.1. Classification (NCBI taxonomy): domain Eukaryota; kingdom Metazoa; phylum Chordata; order Ceratodontiformes; family Protopteridae; genus Protopterus; species Protopterus annectens. The sequence goes on along the minus strand of NC_056746.1, from coordinate 1,048,682,728 downwards.
TAGGATGTTAGTGATTGGTCTAGCCAAAAAACAAGATATTTGAAGGATTTGGTTATTTTTATTGGTGTGCTATTATGGGTTGACATTGGTGATTTTTAAAACTCTTTGTATGGTGCCAAATAGCATACATTTTGTTTTTGTGAAATTAAGCATTAGCGGACCATTTATTGTAATTCCCTTGCAGTTACAGTCACCTGACATGCAGCCATGTTGTCTATGACCATCCACAAATGTAATTTCCATAACTAGATGTTACTTCTGATTTAGTGTTACCTGTAAAGATAACATCTATTTGTTTTTTTCAAATGGTGTTGCCTGTTATCTACATCCCATTACTCTCCGTGCTTTTTAGTTTGCCACATGTTTAAGGGTATGTTTAACTAACGTGACCATCTATTCCTGTCATCTAAACTGTCTGTGAACTCATAAATCCTTCTCTTACTCTTACTTTCCTGCTGTGCGTCATCAGTGAATGTCAGAATAAGGCACTAACAAATACGTTTTTGTTCGCCTTGGGAGGATTATGGGTCATTTTGTCAATCATTTATTTGTGAATCTCTTTGCTTTGTAAAGGTTTTCACCAAATAGTATTTTCTTGAGAAAAAATATTTGGTGAAAAGTAAAAAAAAATTGCTGGGGTGTCTCTATCCCCCATACTTTCCTGCTTATTCCAGATTTTAAACTGTTGTATTTCGAACAAATAGAGTACTTTATGAGACAGTAGAGTTTGAAGTGGTTAGGTGGTCCCATATTACATAATTAAACATGTAAATTTATTTTTCACAAAGGAGTGGTCTACCACTATTCATCACAAGGTGTTTTTGGTAATAAAATTCTCAAACACTCTTTTGAGAAACTGAACTATTCCCTCTAAAAAAATAGCAAGTAGTTAAGCAGAATTCTGAATAAAGAAAACAATGTTTTATATATAGAGTTCTCCAAGCAAATTTTCACATTTTGTCATACCTTCAGCATCATTTAACTTCTTAAGGCATTCAATGCATGCTGCATATTTTAAGAAGTTTTTCTTCTTAAGTTCTCATTTTTCATTTGCAGAGACAGAATTTCATTTTACTGGACTTAATTTTTCTGCAGAAGTGGGAACAGTTGGTCAATAAAAAAATGAAACTTTGAGAAGTATACTATGCAGGAGGTAACAGGTTCTTTAAGCTTGTCTATATGAAGAAATGATATTTGCAAAGTCAATTTTTTTATTATCAGAACCAAAGATGCATCATGCTCAGTGAACTATTTTTAGTGGGACCATGTGTGTAAAATGGCAGCTGTATGACTATGGTAGCAGGAACTAAAAAACAAACAAAAAATATCTAGAGTTAACTATTCGCTGGTCTTACCAAGTTTGCATACATTTATACATGCAGTACTTCCAAAGAAAGAACCAGCTATGCATCTTACAATAAGAACTTGGTGCAAAAAAGCCAGGGAAAGAAAAAGAAGGTACAGAAGATGACCAACAAAATATTTGACAGTACCCAGTTACTTACAGAACAAATATATTTTTCAATCCTCGAAAAGAAAAAGATTCTAGTGAGGTGTGTAGGAGACGCTTTACATTAATTACCCTAGCTGAAAGGGTTTGGAAGAGCAAGAATTCCCCAGTGTGAGTTGACATAGTAACCCAGTTGTCCTCTTGGATGAATCAAGAAGAAAGATCATGGGGGAATAGAAACAGGAAAGAGTTTCTAAACAAATGTTAAGCATTTCAACAATATTTAGATTAATGTTAGAAATTAAATCTCAAGATAGTATATTTAAGGACTGAGACAATAATTCAATAGTGCTGCACAATTTTGGCTGTTGCATTATTTTGCATTGCCTTTAGTTTAAGAATTAGGTGCACTGATTAATATATTTTGCACACTGACTTAGGGAGAAGTGGTATTTTACCACTGACTTCATAAGTCAAATTAACTATATTTAAAATCACGATGCAAAGATTTCTAAAAATTATAAAACAGAACTCATAAATAGTGAAGATGTGACACAGGAAAACAACCTGCAGCCTTCACACCTCCAAGATGGAATCTCTGGACAGGTGCACACTGACAAACCTAGTTATTCAAAATGCCAAATATAGGAAATAACACAATATTATAACCATTTCAGTAGTCACAGAGATTATGAAACAGTATGCACACTGCCCACTGGGATATTTTAGAGGTGTTCTCAGAAACAGGCAAGATAAAAACTTGTCCTGACATTTGCAACTTGACCCAGTTTTTAATGTGTCCAATGTGCTGGAGATCTGATGAAGGAGATGAAGGCAGGACAGAGAAAGAGCAGTTTTCTTTTTCCCTTTCCTTTGATGATTTGATGAGGATGTATACTTTCCTTTCTACAACAACATCTCCTGGTGATGGCCCATCCAGGGATGCCCTGTCTGTAAGGACTGATTAGTTGAATTTGGGTCTGTTATGGTGTGTGTGTGTGTGTGTGTGTGTGTGTGTGTGTGTGTGTGTGTGTGTGTGTGTGTGTGTGTGTGTGTGTGTGTGTGTGTTAAGATCCTTGCACGACACATTTTTGTGTTTAAGCCATGCAGATGTCTGCATGCTCTAGTCTACCACATGTATCATTCACACTCATCTGTCTATGAAGCAATATGCTACTGTGCAGACCACAACATTTGTGCATAAATACCCTGCCGCTGACTCCCTCTTATTTATCAACATGAGTGCCATAGAAGAAGTGGGGTGAACAGGGCACCTGTCCGGGGTGCCATATTGCAGGGGCACCAAACATTTAAAAAAAGTTTGACAGCTTACAAATAACATGTGCTGCTATTGTGATTGCTAAATACACAACTCACAAACTATCATATCCTACTTTTTAATGGAAATGAAACTACCTCTAAAAACAATGAACACATAGAAAGTGATACAGTTTGCAAGCCAGTTCATAATCTGCCTGACAGCTTGTAAACTGCCAAACTGTTAATAACAATGTCTGTATAGTGTGTGTGTGTGTGTGTGTGTGTGTGTGTGTGTGTGTGTGTGTGTGTGTGTGTGTGTGTGTGTGTGTGTGTGTGCATGTACAACCTGTTTCAACATTGCATCAGTGTATCATAGTGTGCACCACACTTATGCAATGTGTGCCCCATGTGTGCCAGGCTTAATTTCTGAATTCCACCGTCTATCTTTAAAAAGATGGAACATAGACCTAGGTTCATAAATGTAATGTATAATAAGTAGAATAATTTGTTCACTGCAGTCATTTATATTAGAATGGTATATGGCCTTACTGGACAATTATACAGCATGAGCAAATAGTTTCTGGAAAGCACATGTAAAATGTCTATGAAAAGTGAAATTGTATTGTTAAATGTTTTATGAAAAAAAGCACACACCAAGACAACGGAGCTGAGACCCAGCTATAGCAATGGTTGTAACAACTAAAATCAAGAATATTACCATGCGCTGGGTCAAACGGCCGATAAACAAGAAGTTCTTATTTCTCACTGTCCAGGAAACAAATCTGAAAAAACTTTATCCAAGACACGATATAACAAGATATTTGGATCCAAAAAAAACACAGCAACTGACAAGGAGTGACTCTGCAGTTTATAAAATGAGAACCATCACTAGTAGCCATGCCTTGCTATGTATATTGATTGAGGTTATTACAGGACTGTGGAATAATACCACAAGTATCTGGAGAATCTCTCAACACTGCCACATCAATTAAAGCTATTGTATCACAAAGGGTCTGACTGAAACTAGCTAGCCTGTCTGGGTTAGGAAAAGCTACAGTCATGGGGTACTTTGGAAGAAGAATCCACACTTGCTGGCAGTCATATGGTAATCTGGTAGAAGAATCCATACCTACCCTGAGTGGAAGAGGCCACATTCCCCTACTCATAAAAGGTCCAAATTTAAGGGTAAAAGGTCACACAGACTTATAAAAAAGGCAAAAGTTAGAGACAGAGAGTAAGAGTTGTTTGCCTCTCAAGCAGAGACAGCTGAAGAAGGGATAAACAGAAATGGACAGATGTGGGACTCTCAGAGGGAGAGACTGAACAAGACAGAGAGACAGACAGACAGGCAGAAGCCTGAAAGCAGACTAAAAGAGATTCAGAGTTGGGAAGCTCAGAGGGGGAGGTTAGGACAGAATCTTTGAAGTGTGAATAAAAGTGAGGCAAGACTGTTGGTTTCTGTAAACTACATCACATTTTTTGTTCATAAGAAAAGAATGCCTTATGAAGTCTTATAGAAAAGCCTTTTATTTTAAGTCAAAGTTATTACTCTACAACATTGAGCCTCCTAAGTTTTCTTACTGTAGCAAACTGAATATGTACTGAAGAATGGTGAATGCATAAATAATTCCACAAAATATTACACTTTCACATAATGGGTTACCAACTATGATCTGTATTTGTCTGTGAGAATAGCAAGTAATGTGTCTTCTTTTGCAAAAGAGAAGTGCTTCTCCACCACCACCTGAACCCCCTGAACCCCAAGATGATGAAAAGAAGCCCATGATATTTGCTTCAAGATTTATAGCTAAAGCAGAATGTGATTATATTTGCATAGACAGAATAATCCTTAAGTCTAGTCTGGTGAAAAAGGAATTTCAACTAGTATCCATATGGAAGAAGGTTTCTGCCAAATGCAATCACCAATCATTAATAGATGTTCTTAATGTAAGAAAAGTGTACCTGTGATGATTGCTGAGAAGATACATTGCTGTTACTCATGCCTAAGGAGTTAATGAATACTATCAAAAAATGATGGAAGTGACAGAAAATGGCAATAAATAAGGACTGTCACAAATGCAAAATGAGAAACACAAGGAAATAATAGTCATGGATAATTTTCTTTGATGAATGCAGACATGCAAATGAAACCCAGAAATGATGCAGTATTGCCCCAAGTGTATGAATTAGTTGTAAAAGTATGGCTGAAGGGTGATAATCTGATACATTCTGATTTTTCTGCAACAGAAGCCAACTCTTTACATGCTAAGAAATGTTACTATGGTATTCTACAATGGCAAACCTGTGCAAGGTATTTTCCAGACTGCCGGGTGTCGTTTAGAAGGGGCATCTTGGAACACAAAAATGAAGTCCTCTGCCTAGAGCTGTATGTGGTGGCCTGATATAGATAATGATATTAAAGATTCAGCAGAAAGCTGTGGAGAATGTCAAATGGTCCCTGAACCCTTATACTTAGGAATGATTATTTGTTCTGACTTTCTATGTGATGTAAGAGACCAGGGTTCCTATTCATGGTAAATACTTACTGAAACTGACCAAAAGTTACCTGCATGGAGTCACTAAACACTGTAAAGATAATATCACTACTGAGGAAGTTATTTGTTAGAAGTGGCTCACATGATCAAATGTTAAAAATAATTCTCTACAATTCAAGTAAGAAAATGTTAAGACATTTCTGAAACAAGATTATAAAGCACTGTCATTTTGCATATAACCACTCAGCCACAAGTAAACTGGGTAGAATACATGTGGCAAGATTTGAAAAGATTGTTAGCAAGATAACCCCATCAAGATAAGCGTCTGCAATACAAACTAGATAATATTATTTTAATTATCATCCAAGGAGGTGATAGAAGGAGTATGGATAGACAAGGCCATTCCTTTCTCCTGATGAAGATTTATTTATTCATTCATTCATTCACATTTATTGATCAAGGTAGAGCACTGATTTACATGGATCTTTTCAGGCTCAGGCTGGGAGTTGTCTCTGGATAGGTGACTGGCTCAAAATCTCACACTAGGCAAATAGAAGCTAAGGGAACTGAACGTTTAGACTACAGGAAAGCATCTTATTAATAGTTCCTAACATTAAACCTCTGCTCTAACTGCCACACTACAGATGACTAACTGGTTTCATACTCCAAGTGGAATAAGAAACCAGGCCACTGAATGTGTACATTTCTGAAAGGTGATGAAGGAAAGCTTCATACTCCAAGACAGGTAGACTAGACCATTGACTGGAGTGTAATGGATGATTGATGTCAGTAAGCAACACTGAGTCATAGGGATACTGGTGCCACAACGTCCACAGTGAAGAACATCCCTAAAAATATATGGTGGTCCAGTGGGGCCATAGACCACTGTCTTGAGTACTTAAGAGATTTTCTACAAAGGCTAAGTTTAGGAGGGGAGGTTATATTTTTGATTAAGAAATTATAGAAATGCCTGAAAATTCAGATAGAAAATACTGCTGTCATACAAGCACTGCTAAGGAATAGGACAATGCAGTATGTTAGCACTGTGGAAAAGTCACCAGTATTGTTCATATGAAGGATGAAATAAATGGCATTTGGAGAAGCAGCAGATACAGTGAATAAAGCAACAGTAAATAGCAGCTCTGAATCTACGTATTAATGTTTTACTGAGAGTGGACATTAGTGTGCAATACACAAAAGATACCACATCATATGAAAAAGGAATGTCTTCCTTTATAGTAGACAGTAGTTACAAGAAATCTACTGGTCATTTTTTTTTGAAGTGCAATAAGACAAAGCATTGAGTAATATATAACACAATGTCCTAAATATTACACACCATGTAGCCTCCATTCACGAAACAAAGAATGTCTTTCAGCTGATATGCTGTATGTCTAAAGCATGCAATATAAAACTCACTGCCTTCTGTTTAAATTTGCTTTTACTTGACTTGTTATGATAATCAAGAAGAGCATATATTTCAATATGTACAGAAAAAATAGCAGGCATCATTAACATAAAATACCATAAGAAACAATCTGCTAAAGATATATATCCAGAGCATATGTTACTAAGCAGTCTATTATGATAGCTATAAGTCCTTTGGAATTCTGTGTGTGTGTGTGTGTGTGTGTGTGTGTGTGTGTGTGTGTGTGTGTGTGTGTGTGTGTGTGTGTGTGTGTGTGCTCACGCATGCTGTCCTTAGACATGTTATCTCCTTTAGTCTTTGCTTGCTGTGCTTTCTTCCATTTAAGGTCATGAGTCCTTAAAAAAAAAAATCAGCATAAGATAGAGCTCAGCACAACATTTTATAAATAGAACATCCTAAATGGCATTAGGTGATTCTCAATGGCTCTCTGTTATACTGAACCTATTTAACCCCAATTTGCTGCAACAGTGTTTAAATATTCTATAAGCCACAAATGTTTACATTGTTTCCAGATACAGCATTGTTTAGTGAAACTTAGTTTGTCTTCAAATGCCTTTGGTATCTAAATGAGATGCTGCCTGGCAGGAAACATCAGATTAGTGCAACTAAAGTGGAGTATTAAAACAGTACAAGAGAAGTGAAAAATATGATGGCAGAAAAACAATAACAAAAGAAAATAGTACTGACTATACATCTTTTTATAGCTTTCATTACGGGTAGCAAGATATGGATAAGAATACTGCATCCAGGAAACTCTGACATGGGTTTCAATCCCACCACGTATATTTTATTAGTGTTCAGTTCTGAATATGTTAGCGTTTATCTCTCTCTATTAAACTACTCTAAAAGACAGCCACTGTGAGCCTTATTTGGTTAGCAGATAATGAAAATTGCTTTGAGTTCTATTCTTTGTGTCCAGTTTATCTTGCTGTACAATCCAAGCTAGATAAGTATGTGATAACATTTCTGGGAATATAGTTTTTTTTTTTTTTTTTTTTTTAATCTTTATTCTTTTTTGATTGCCTTTCTTGGTACTATTTATTTACACTATGATACACACACGTGCACACAAACACACACAGACACATACTTCATATATATATATATATATATATATATATATATATATATATATATATATATATATAAATGTTTGTATGTGTGTGAGCAATGAAATTGCCCACAATATTTTTTTTCATTTTATTTATTTGTTAGCCATGTAAACTCATTGGACACAAGTGTGCTTTTCAGGGATGACTCAAGAGCACTGTTTGGTTAAATGCCTTTGCTCAGAGTCACACTAATAGCAAATGGAAACATCACAAACAGCATCGTGATGAAAGTTTTTTTTTCATTTTGTTTGTCCTGGGTTGTTCTTCTAAGGGGAATCACATTATTTCCAGAAAGTCCCTGTTTTAAACCATTTAAATGATTTTGAAGGTTTTAAATTGGTGAAATTTCTTAGCTTGCAGTGCATACAATGCTAAGATTGTCTTTCTACTGACTGTGTCAGGAGTATGAAAATCCTGTGTTTTTGCATTCTTTACTTATGCTCTGATGGCAAGGTACTCCAAGTCAGTCAGGCTCATTTTCACAAGAAGCCAGGGAGGAGAGAAAAGCTCCAAAAAAGTGAAAAAAAAGTCAGAAGCAAATATTACAAACCTCAGTATGTGATGGTGTTCCATTGTCTAAAGCGCTATGGTGCATGGTAGGGAGAAATTGGATATTTTTAAAATGAAACAACACTCCTACAGTGATTATCAACTTAAGCATGCACTTAGCAAAATAAATGATATGCTAGCATATCTGACTGTGCTATACATCTGCACCTGAAACAAATAAACAATCTGCCAGTCTGGCACTGGCATTTAATGTGACACATTTAGTGAAAGCTGACAGGGAGTCAGAAGGGGAGATTTATAAAAACAGTCACCTCTGTAGTGGTACAGCAGGAAGCTTTAGGGAAGGAGATTTTAATTTACAGTAAATATTCTGTTTGGTGCACCGGATGGTGTTGTCCCCTCACAGCAGGAGGTTCCCTGGTTTGATTCCTGGCAGGGGTGCCTTCTGTGCAGAATTTGCATGTCCTCCTTGTGTTTGCATGAGTTTCCTCTGGGTGCTTTGGTTTCTTCCCACATTCCAAAGATGTGTAGTAGGTGTATTAGACTCTCTAAATTGGCCATAGGCGTGAGTGTGCATGTGAGTGTGTAGTGTGGAAGAACAACTGTGGCAGGGCTAACCAACTGGCAGTGTGAACCTTGGCTCTAGATGAGTGTCACTGTTGAAGTGACACCCCCAACCCATGTGTAAGAATGGAGAAAATGAAAAAGGGGTTGTGGATGGATGGATGGTTCTGTTTAACACTAGGAGTCCAGGGATGTATCAAGCAGGTTGTAATATGTCAACATTAACACTACTAATTACTTACAAAACTTGTCTGATTTCAATTAAAACATGTGGGTTAATCCAACAATCTAAACTATATTTCTATAATCTTGTTGAATAATTTGAAGCTTTGTACTGACAGAAAAACATTTCTTGGAAATGATTATCCTTTAAGTTTCTTTACAGTGACTGATTTTAACTTTTGCTATAGAAATTATCTCTGTGGTCTTTGTGTTACTGCATTTTAAATTTGACAAATTAGAAGGAATTAGTTTTACTGCCAACCTGAACTATCAGACAGTACTAAAGGATAGGCATCACGTCAGTCAACCACTGTTCCTAAAATTTTGTCCCCTTATATTTAAACGTGGTACCTTTTCCATGGTTTTCTTTTTCTCCTGTAGACAAGCGAGTCTCATGCTCTGGTTTCTTCCTCCAGAGAGCATACTACAGAACTTCCCTGCCTGAGCCACAGAATCTGCCACAGTGATATATTCCATGCACTTCTCCCACTTTGACAGAATAATTCAGGACACCATTTGTGGCATTATACAGTATGCTTCTCACCACTGGGCATTTGCATTCTCTCAGTGCTTGTTTTATCAAAGTAAAAACATAATCACTCAATGCAACTACCTAAAAAACAAGGTTAGAAGTATTGCAATCCATAAAAACATGCAACTTTCAACATTTTCCTGTATCTGGATCTACAACACTCAAAGATTTATCAATGTGTCTACAAGCACCACAATTAAAGCAAGGAACAGCACCAAAGTAACTGCATATGCTTCCCTTGTTACAACCACTAACCATGTATTTATAAAAGAGATGTCTCTTTAAAAACCCTTGATTCTTAAAAGCAAAGGATGGAGATTCCCCAATTCTTTGTCTTTTCGGCTTTTCCCATTTAGGGTTCGCCACAGCGGAACTCCAGTCCGCTAATGATTGGCAGTAGATTTTTTTTGGTGCCGAGTTGTCAGCCCGATGCCCAATCTTCAGTGAAGGCACACCTATTCACGCATGTCTTTTGGAGGCCACTCAACCATGGGGAGGACATGCAGACTCCACACAGAAGGCACTCCAGCTGTGAATCGAACAGGAGAACATCTTGCTGTGAGACAACAACGTTACCACTGTACTGCGGCTACAATAACATTTTAGAATCTTCATTTACCATCAGGATAGGTCAAGTTCTGCTAATGATTTCATAAAAATAATGTTAATTTCTGGAATACGTATGTCATCCAAAGAGGGGGGGCATGCTTTTCATTATATTCAGTATTAGATGTTATGGGCTCTATAAAATATGGTTTACTTTGTGCTGACAACAAAACAAAAAAGAAAGGGAAAAAAAAAAATATATATATATATATATATATATATATATATATATATATATATGTATGTATGTGTGTATACTTATATACACTATAGTATAGACTATAACTCACATCAGAATGAAAAAGATGACTGTGTAAGGCTAAATACCACACATCAACGCCAGACAGCCTCCCTCTTGCATATGTACACACTGCATCTGTTTTCATTTTTTAGTCAGTTCCCTGAGTCCTAGTTTTTTACCTATTAAGTGGGCAAGTGAACTGCCACAAAGTGACCATCACTAGACACAACCAAGGCCTTGCAGTAACAGCAATAAACCACTGATACAATATTTGATTCTGCAACAATAACACTCTTGCCATATACAATTTAAAGAGTAATAAAACCAAATATAAAGCTTGCTATTCTTAAGGTTTATGAACAGGTTAAACTAGCTTAAGCACAGCTAAAATGGGAAGGCTGTCCTGCTGTTGATGGCATATTCTTCATGTATCATTGACCCTATCCAAAGCCTGCTGTTTTACAAGACATTCAACAATTCAGTATATTGTTACAGAAAGAGGATGTTGTAAAGCAGCTGTACATTGGAATCAAGAGGAAGACAAAATCTCACAATACGAGTAAGATGCAGACTCCTTTTGTTCATCCAGGAAGCAATGACTTTTTGTTAGGAAGGGGCTGGTCATCAACCAGCACAAGAGAGTACCACAATTACCATACAGAAATCCATGTTGACAACAAACAGGATAAGTAGTTTTTGGTCATGTCAGTGGTTCAGCTATAAGACACAGACATCTGAAAATTTCAACGAGATGTACCAGTAAGCTGTCTCTAAAACTGATGTAGGTTCTCTGGCCTGTTAAATCCAGGATAATTCATTCCAGTCCTTGAGGAATAAAAAAGACATTAAAGGCTGCTCTGTCACCTCTAGTGGTACTGATCCAGAGAGGGTTTTGCTTCCACAGTGACTTCAGAGTAGGCTGAATCATTTTAGTACAACCGACAACTCCATACGAAGAAACATATAACCAAGATGCAAAAGAAACTGTTTTGACTAATTTATGAACTAGAGAGCAAATGGTGCTTTCAGCCTGCCCTTTGGTAAGATGCTTCTTAAGTCTCCTTAGGAGACAGCAATGATGCTGTCAAGACTTAGGGGGTGGGCATGCACTAAATGATAATCCCCCAGCCCTAATCTGTAGACAATGAAAAGTCTTTCTGTTTGCAGTTGAAGTTCCAGCTTCCAGAAGAAAACCATTTTCAAGTTAAGCATAACACAAAATACATAATTCTTGCCATTAGATCCAAGGGTTCCAGTCCAATGTGTTCTACATAGATATTCTGTCAGACCAGTCAAACAACCAAGTATTTAATAGACAACTGCACTCTAACAACATTTCCTCCTGTTTGCAGAATATTATTTTCTCCCCAAAACAATTACCCTTACACTAACACATATTCAGCAGCATAAATTGTTGTATCTCCCATTCTGTAGCATTTCTGTACTCGATGCTTCTTCATTGCATAACATATCGGGTTTGAATGAAAACTCATGATGCTTTCATTAAGCATGTATCCTCTTGGCTTATATATCATATTATCCATTCCATTTTAAGGTTTTGGGTCAAGGAAGAACTCACACTGGAAGTAGTTTTTAGTCCTTCCGTCTTTCCTTGCCACTGAGGCCATAAACTTACTGAGACACCGAGGATACATGACCCTTTACCGTGCAACATCTAACAGCAGCTGAAGCTGAAAAGTTCAGTATCTAGAAGAATGACACATTTGAGAGAAGCTGAGACTGAATATGGACAATTTCCTGTATCTTAATAATCCTTAGTTTTGCAAAGCAAATCTAATTTAAGCAATATTTTATAGTTGCATGAAAAGTACTGATTATAATATGTTAAAATATAAGAAATTATATAAATCACAGTGTTATTGTACTCACTCACTCTCTGGATTCTGAAAATAAGCAATAATTCTGAACTCTTCCATTTCAAATGAATGGAAAGAAGGCCTTGCTTGACAGAATAGGGCATTGTGGGTATGACAAAGTTGAGCCAAAAAAATAAAATACAATCATATAAATATATCGACAGAACTTGTTTGATTAGAACAAAATTAAAATTCGTAAAAATTAACTAAATAAATAGTTGTAGTGTAGCAGAGAAACTAGTGTTGCATAGAACATCAAGATAAATGTAAATTTTCACTGAGGATATAATAATAAATTCTGCTTAATGGAAGACATTGTTAGTTTCCCACTGGTATTGGGTGATTTGGTTGAACTTCTCGGTGGTCTTCTTTGACATGCAATAAAAGATAATAATTTTCTTCAGAGGCATAGTGAAAATTGTTTTAGAATTATAAACTAGCCTACAGAATGTTCCCACTCAACACTCAAGTTTAGCCCTCACCCTTACCCCGCCCCAAGCATTGCTTGTTTCTGGATGCCATATTTTTTTCAGTGCTGAGAAAAAAAAAATGAAAAAGGCAACTTTAAGCAAAAATCCATTTAGCTAGCCAGAGCTGGATCTAGCACTAGGTGACTTAGGCAGTCGCCTAGGATCTGGTGTCAAGGTTTGCCAGGGGGCTTCCACATTTACTTTTTAATTAATTAAAAAATTAAAAACGTTTCTTCTTTAAAGTGGCACAAGCACTCTGTGTACATGCATGCATCATTAAAATGAGACACACAAACTGATACAGATATAATGTAAACACATTCTGCGCACTTGCTGCTGTGAGATAGATGCACATAGAATTTAAACTTGCTTAGCCATTCTATTCATTGGGTGTGTGTGAAATGCCCTAGTTAAGAATGACAGGCTCATCAACCCTGGTTACAGGAGACAAGAGCCTGAATCATTTACACCAACTACCAAACTACTCATGAAATTGTGAGTTTCAGTGTGTTTTCATGGAATTATGAGTTTTAGTGTGAATTTCAGTGCATTTTTAAGGAATTGTGAGTTTCAAGGGAAGAGAAGTTTACTTTTGCTCATGCTAAGTCTGTTCTCATTGTGCAACTGTTTTTTTTAGCAAACAACTGTCAGTGTATGTTTTATGGAATTTGAAAGCAGTGTTAACACAACAGTTAGTATATTTTCCTTTGGTGCAGAAGACTGTGGATTTGACTCCCACACCATGTAGATGAAGGGGGATGGAGGTGCTGCACTCCAGATGGTGTCCTCCTTTGGTTGAAATATCTAGTAACTCTGAACTTGTTAGTTTGCCAGCCATTCCCTATTGCAATGCATCACATAATACTCGGACCTTCAGTATTCCTGGAGGCTGGAGGCCCCAATATTCATAAAAAGGCTGGAGGCCCCCACACACCAAGGCTGTATAAATGGATTTTGAGATATGCTAAGTAATCACCTCTGCCATGAATCCCACCTAGTCTAAAACTAGCCTTACTAATAGGTAAATATAGAAGGCCTCGGTACTTGCATGGGGGTCTGGGGATGATGTCATTATTTTTTTAACATTCTACCCAAAGCACAGAGGTCACTGTATCTTGTGTTGGCCTAGGGACAGTGTGGTCATTATTTCTTTATATTTCCTCGCAAACTTCTGATGGTCACTATAGCTTGTATGGGGGTACTGTAATGTCCCTAGAAGTAACAAGGGTAAACATTGCTGTAATAATTTTTTTTTCATTTTCCTCACAATCAAAGATCTAGTGCAAATATAGAAGGCTATTTTTAGGGGGAGAGTGAAAAAGCATGCTGTTTATATGTGTCTGACAGCAAATATGTTCTGTTCTGTTTTGTTCTGTTCTATTTGTCTTTACAGTTTTGTCCCAATCTGACATCAGAAGGGTACACGAGAAGGTAGCTACCTTTTGGAGGTAGTGGATGAGGAGGCATGCTGTATATAAATATGACAGCAGCAGCTTGTAATATGACTGTGGGCATTTATGCATAATTTTAATCCCAATGTAGCACCAGAGGGGGATGCACAGAAAGTGACTACCTATTTTGAGGTGGCAGGTGCATAGGGAGCAGGTATTATTCCCAGATATAAGTATCCTAACAAGCATTTGATTTCTTCTTTGCTTTGTGAAGTTAGGTTTGGTAATCTTTGAGCATTAAAAGTTGGATACAACTTATTCCTTCCTTGAAGCAAAAAAGTAGAATTGAATTTCCTTTCCATAGATGTGATTTTTGTTCAGACCATCAATGGATCAAAAGGTTGCAAATAAAATTCTAAAATGTACCTGATTATATCTATAACCCCTATGTTTTCTGTTTGCCTAGCAGCCCCCTGTTTAATTTAGTTATTACAGTGTAGTCTTGATTAATTAGGATGTGCTGAAAGGATGTAGGAAAAAACAAAGTGGAAGAATAAGAATTAATTTGATTCTTTGATCATGGTTTTTGTTCAGGCAGTCATTGAATGAAATGGTTATTTAAAAAAATCTATCAAAATGCATCTTGGAGCATCTAGAAACCTCATGGCATGGCTTAATGCAGTTCTTTCCTCCACTGTTGTCAGACTACAGTCTTGCCTAGATAGAAAAAGTTCAATAAATGAATGAACTGCAGAATGAATGAAAAACTGTAGGAAAAATGAAGAATAAGACAACCCGTCTGAAAGTGGAAGTAAAAAAAGTAATCTGGAATGGGAGAGGGGCACCATGGATCATTTTCACCTAGGATGCCAGTTATTTAAGTCCAAACCTGCTGGGGGCTTAGCATCCTTAGTATCCATGGGATTTCCAGATACTCTGATGTGCTTTTTAGAGTTTTTAACAACCTTTTAATCCAGTGATGGTATGAACAAGACTAAGGAAAGAAATCCATTCTTACTTTTCAGCTTTTCTTTTTCTTCCATCCATTTAACACACCTGAAGTGGCCAATTGGGCAGGGTATCAACCGTGGAATAAATAGCTGAATTAAGCTGAAGCCTATGGGCCACTAAGCCTCCAGAAGCCATGGGATTATAAATGTCCAGACGTACATTTTAAAGGTTTCTTCCAACCTTTTCAATTAATGATGGTCTAAACATAAACATGAGTAGGAAAGAAATTCAGTCTTATTGTTTCTTTTCAGTGAAGAGGAAAGTTTTATCTAACAAAAACACATTCACAATAAAATGTGAAGACAAATGTTTGTGAGGAGTTTGTGAGGATACACAAATCATATTTGGGAATAGTATCTAGCACTCCATAACAACATTTACCAAGTGTATATCCCTCTGGTGTTACATTGGGGTTGAAAGTCAAAACATAAATGGTCAAAGTCATATTTTTCAATTGGCTGCTGTCAAACATGTATACAGCATGTCTCCTCACTCTTACTCCCAAAAGACAGACACTTCTGTGTATTACTCTGGTTTCAGACTGAGATTAAGGTGAACAGAACACAGTATCGTATTTTAACCTTTTGCTCTCATTTATATATAAACAACCTGCCTGCTTACCCTCAGTCGGAAAAATATAACAACCCATATGCACATCAAATGTTTGATTGTGAGGAAGGTGGAAAAATAACAAAAATAGCAATATAGTCCAATTAGTTGCTCTTAAACAGTACACTACTTCTAAATAAGTTATAATGACTTCTATGCACAACTCTGAGGTCTGTAAGGGAAAGTAAAAAAGTAATGACCACACCATCACCAGCTACCTATAACTACATCAACCTTCTGTGCACACTAGGTGGGATTTAGGGCAGATGATGCTGCTAACTCTGTATCAAAATCCAGGTCTATATTAAAAGCCTGAAACCACGAAACATCGAGTGTATGTACATCGACACATAAAGGTCGAAGTACATACACAGCGAAACACAAAAAGAGTGAAATCCGAAATACCGAACGTGTTTCCTGGTCAGCAGTGCAATGGTGGGAATAAGGAAATATATCCTTTTCCCCACTGTAGTGTTGTCTCAGAGTTGGTATATTTAGGTGGGGGTGAAGCCCCATACATGGGGGGGTGCAAGGGAGCTTGCCCCCCTACAAAAGTGTGTTAAATTAATTATTTAGTATTATTTTTTACTCATCTGTGTGGCGCATTCTGATGACAGAACTCGTTCAGCATTTTGGATTTCTCTCTTTTAGTGTTTTGCTGTGTATGTACTTCAACCTTTATGTGTCAATGTACATACACTCAATGTTTCGTGGTTTGGATCTTTTAATATAGACCCCAAAATCCACTTATATAGCCTGAGGTGCAGGGCCACTGGGTCCATGTCAATTCTTCAAACACTTAAAATGACGGTTTCATGGTCGATACCAAATTTTCGAAATTTCAAGTGTTCGAAGATTGACTTTTAATGGTGCCGTATGGTGCAGAATGGGAAAATTTCCCTTTTCTGCACTGAACTGCGGTCTCAGATTTGGTATATTTAAGTATGGGGGGTACGGGGGGTGCAGGGGGTCTTGCCCCCCTGCTCGCATTGTTAAGGTGTGTTTTTCTTTTTTTTTTTTTTTTTTTTTTATTTATATTCGAACATCCAAATGTTGAACATTTGGTCTCAACCATGTAACGTTCAACATTTTGGATGTTCAAATATTTAACATAGACCCGGGCCACCAAGTGCCCCAGAAGCACTGATGGTCTTTCTGTTAAGTAATACATTATATGCCTTAATTTTGAAAAATAATGAATTGTTAACTGTTCTATTTTTTCTTTTTTTACTGCTATACAGAAAAATTATGTATATGCCTCACAGTATTGTTTGTAAAAAGGTGAAACACACACACACACACACACACACACACACACACACACACACACACACACACACACACATACATGCTGGTACAACCCCTGACAAGCCAGGTCTATCACACCCACACATGTACGCAAGCACAGACATCCATACACACACCCGCACACACATACACACACACACACACACACACACACACACACACACACACACACACACACACACACACACACACACACACACACACACACACACACTCTGTATACTTACTTACTTACTTACAGTTAAACTGGAGGAACACCAATTTGCTTACCTCATGTCTTTAGGGTGTTGGAGGAAAATAGAGCACATGAATAAACCCACACAGAGATGAGGAAGACATGCAAACTCCACACAGAAGAAGCACCAGTCAAGAACTCAGCAAGAGCCAGGCATTATGAGAAGGCAATGCTTCTCACTGCACTACTGTGCCAATGAGCAGTTATTTTCATTCACATCCTGCTCTTGCCAGACCACCAAAGACAGCGACCTATCATGTGCATTGCTGATGCTTGCAATGGAAAATGACAGAAATTGCAGTTAACTTATTACTCTTAAATACACTGCAATCCCAACCCTAAACATATACAAGCATATAATAGTAGTTTTACATTGATTTTAACAATATATGTGACATTGTGGGGCACTACTTCTGCCATGCCAGATCAGCAACTGTTGATTAACAGTGATTGAATACAGTGCTCAAACTCTGCTGCTGGTCTGCCCTTCTCCATGTCCATAACACTTTATCAATTCCTTAATTTTAATAATTTTAATTCAGTTGGCTCAACCCAGAACCAGAAGCAGAAGTTACAGTTCATCCAATTGTACAAATATGTCCACAAATTAACGTATTATAACTTTGTGTTATCAGAGCTCTTACATGCATTACTTTCATCTGAAATATCTGATGGTTTCTGTGATCCCCTTGTTAGTTACTCATTCAGTGAGGGAATGTCACTATTAAGAAATTATTAGTCTTGTCACCCATCTATTTCAGGTTTCAACCTTGCTTTAAGCTTCTCCTAATTCACCTTTTATGGAATCCTTTCTCACTGATTCCACAGTCATTCAGGTCTCCAATATTTAATAATTTCCAGCTTCATATATTGCCTCTTCCCATATCAGACATTTTATCTTATGATATCTGCTGTTATTTTCCATGAAAATGCTTTCTCATTTTCTTTTAATTTTCTATTAGTCCGTATACCTCTTCAACGGTGGTTTCTACTGACAGTTTCCATTTTTTTGGATATTGCTTTTTTTTAAATATACATTACAGTTTGGCTAGGTCTCTTCTATAGTTATTACTCTGAGCATCTTTTATTTTCCCTAGGAGATAATCTTCCTCACATACTTTATTACAGCTGTAGTATCGATTTTGTATTCCTCAACTGTCTGATAGTGGCAAAAAAGCAATAATAACAATCACAGTCATATATTTCAAAATTGTTTCATACAAGCACACAGAAAAGTGTTCCATATTAAGTCACATAAACGCACATTAGTCCTGCAAAACCATATTAATTACTGTTTAAACTAAACAAGCAAGATGGTCAGTTATATTCATGCACTGATAGCCCCCACCACTATTCAATGGTAATAACCACTTCTGTGTGCATTCAGATGTCTAAGTGCAAAAAAGAATCATGATCATGTAATATGTTTCATCTCTGTGCCACATAAATAGTGGCACACAATGTATTCCATGTTGTTTCACACATATCACATTAGTCCTGCAAAGCCAGCACAATGGGCAAACAAGCTCCTCCACAGATAAGGCCCTCAATCGCAGCTACTTTGTGTACATCTCAGACAGTAGACTTATAACAAAAATAAAAAATAAAGGCTACTCAATAGCATTATACGTATAATTCAGAAAGGTCAGCCGCCAGCTGTAAGCACTACTATTAATGGAAAACTGCTGGAGGTAGCCCTTTCCAGTTCAGAAACAGACCCACCAGGGTGATTCTACGCAGTTAGTAAAATCTTCAGAGTGGGCTGTCTCTATGACTGTGCTAAATTCTAATGATGCAATCCAGGGAAGCGGCCTATGCTAATTAGCCATCTCAAAAATGCCTCCACTTAGGGTAGTTACGTAAATGTGATTCAGATGGTTATTCATGTTAATGACCACAGCTGAAATGCTGCACTCCCCCATCATAATCAGTTGGAAATAACGCATAACAGGTAAGCTCTGGTAAATGTCACTGGGGAGGTATTGATAGTGGTATGTGAGTATGTGTGTATACATGTGAGGCATTGTGTATGGATGTTACTAGGGGGTATGAATGGTCTCAGGTAAGTGGGTGTGGGTGTATGTGTATATATGTGTGTCTGCCTGGGTGATCACAATAGAGGGGGCTAGTTAGGGGATCATTAGAATTGATTGTGTGTGTGTGTGTGTGTGTGTGTGTGTGTGTGTGTGTGTGTGTGTGTGTGTGTGTGTGTGTGTGTGCGTGTGTGTGCGTGTGCGTGTGTGTGTGTGCACGAGTGTGTGTGTATGAATGTCTGAAAGTTTATGTGTAAGGTGGGTGGTTGCCACACCCCTTGACTCCCTTAAGACTAACTGCTAAGTTAATACAATGATAGGTTTTGCATCATGGAGCATTTTCTGAACAATAAGAAGTATGAAACTCTAATGTCTGCCATTATTAACTGACTGTAATCATCAGTGATTTATGAGCGACAGGGCAAATATAAAAGACAAAATCAGGGACTCTGCAAAATAAGGTACAGTTGAGAGATGTGTTTGTGTATAGGTGTGTTTATTTGAATGTGGGCATCTGTGTGGGTGACGTGCAAATTATCCACCAATGAGGTTTTTCCTCATTCTACTAATCATTTGTCTCTGAATCACATTTCACTGTTTTTGAAATTTTTTGGCCACAGTACTTTATGTAAGTGCAGGAAGTTTTCTGAATCTCCACTTATGTTTTAATGTACCTTATACTGAATAGCAAGTTCTGGATTATCATGGACTTTATGAAAGATATGAAAACTGAAACTCAAATGTCTGACAATTGTAATGGCAACCTTCAAAGATACGCCAGAAAACCACAGGATATATGAGTAACAGACCCAAAAATATGAAGGAAAATCATCTAGGATATCTGAGAGGTATGAATATTTGGTATACCTTTCAACTTCTTTGCTCAACAATCAGGACAAAGCCAAAAATAAGGAAGGACAAAACCATGATATTATGGGCAATTTTTAAATATTACTTTAATTGAATTAAAAGTTAATAGAACAACATTGATTTTGCATCAGCATTCATTTTTGGAACAATAAAAAGTATGACAAATGAATGTTTTGCATTATAGACTGACTGCAATTTTCATTTATTTACCAGAGATCAAACATTTTACAAGAGACAGGGCAAAATTATGAGGTAAACTTAGGGACATATGAGAGCTATGATATCTGGTTGCCTGCCAGGGTCAAGTAAAAAAAACTTACCTCTTACTAACTGGACCATTCCTCACAATGCTGGCAAAACACATATGCCCAGTCATCACCTTCATCCATTCAGAGTTTCTGAACTTTTTGGTTGGTCCCTTCCATTGCAGTCTAGAAATTAATCACAAAGCTTCACAAAGCTTTTATAACTCTGTGATTCAATGTCTAGGTCATGGATGGAACTGACCAGAAAGGCTTGAAATTAAGAAGAACTGCAGTTGCAACTGCTAAAGAGCATGGAAAACACCCTGGTTGAGTAGCATATTCTCCTCTGCTTAAGGTCAACCATAGAATCACTAACCAGGGCATGGTATTTTGCAGCTGGGGCATATGTCTCAGCATACCCTGGTGTGATACAAGCTGTGCCCTTTGTATAGTTAAGGGTGGGAGCAGTATCATAGGTGATATGGCCACTAGAATATTATTAATACTAGTACATGCAAAGTTCATTTATTCATAAATAAAGATCAGTAGAGAACTGAGAATGTACTGCTGGGGGAACTCTAACTTTAGTATCTTAGAGGGATAAGACATACTTAACTCTGACATGGAAAGTGTAATTACTGGAAGCAATGTTGTTCTAAACTAGGGGTAGCAGATGACTAGTAAGCCCCATGTAGAGTCAAAGTACCCTAATCATTCATTGAACATCCATATTTCTAAGCATAACATTAGTCCAGTTTAGTACTATATTCTTGCATCATGGCTGATAATGATGAATTCTTTCTGGACATGCTTAAACAAGAGATCACAAACACATACAATTGCTGAGCCATTGCTTTCTTTAGTACATTAGACAACATAAGGAGGAGAACCCTTGGCCCGAAG